>NC_089251.1:5153284-5353284 GCF_963930625.1 Muntiacus reevesi | reverse complement strand
CAGAGCTAGTAAATATTGGAACTGTGATTTGAGCCCAGGCAATCCAAGTCAAGCTCCCTTCCCCATCCCTCTGCCGAGCACGCCCTGCACTTGCTGGAGGAAAGATGGTTTGGTCAAGACCTTGCCCTCTGAGGCCTCAGTTTCCCCAGCTGTTGACAAAGAGGACCAGCTGGATCTCTGAGGAGTCCCTTTGGGCTTCTGTGATTGGGTGGATGTCGGAGCAGCTCTGCCACGTCTGGGGGTCCGGCCCGTGGGCAGTGACCTCCTGGCTCATGGCTTCCTGTTTTCGACCCCAGGCTCTTTCCAGCTTGCATTTCCTAGTTCTTTGTTAGGAACTGACCAGGCCCCCAAGGGCTCTAGACTGGCTACTCTCAGAGCCCAGGGGGCCTCTGAACCCCTCATACCTGGATGCTTGGACAGCAGTTTCTGGAACCTGAAAAACTGGGCTGTGGGGACAGTGGGTTGGAGTGGGAGCGGGGAATGGGACTAGAATGAAACGTCTGCACACACTCCCCTCTCACCCTCTGGAGGGCTGCAGAGTGGCTCCCTGGCCTCTAGAGTAACCTCTTTCTGTAGCTGCCCAAGGAAATATTGCCCAAATCCCAGTATTGACCTTCTTTGCCCGGAAACCGGTGGTCAGGCCTAGTTAGGGGCAGGGAGGGAGCTGGGATGGTGAAGGCAGATAGACCTTGAATTGTGGAAACACTGTGGTCTTGAGTAAGCTGAGCACTCTCTCTGGACTTCCGTTGTCTTAACTGGGAGATGAGGACACCCAGAGAGGGGAAAAGGCAACCATAACCAGCCTGAATTGGGGGAAGGGTTTCCTTCCTAATCTGTTTAATAGTCGATAATGGTCTGGATGATGAGCTGGGGGTTATAAGTGGATCGAATGTATAGAAACATTAAATGATAATATAATAAATTGTTATTCAGTAACTAAATCATGCAACCCCATGAACTGCAGCATGACAGGATAATAATAAATTGCTAACATTTTTTTAACGTTTACCAAGTGCCAAGCACTGAGTTAAGCCCTTTAGGTAATTTTACCTACCTACTATAATACTCAGGACAAGCCAATGAGGTAACTGTTTTTATCCTCCCCAGGTGGCACAGTGATAAAGAATTCGCCTGCCAAGCAGGAAACTTGGGTTCGATCCCTGGGTCTATAGGATCCCCCAAAGAAAAGAATGGTACCCCACTCCAGTATTCTTGTCTGGAGAATCCCAAGGACAGAAGAGCCTGGTGGGCTGCAGTCCTTGGGGCTGCAAAGAGTTGGACACGACTGAGTGACTGAGCATGCAGAGATGAGGAAACTGAGGCCCAGACAAGTGAAGTCATTTCCCCGCGTCACTCAGTATGTTCAAACCTAGGCATTCTGACTCCAGCTTGCCCTCTTGTTTCTGTTTTTGGTGGTGGTGGTTTAGTCGCTAAGTCGTGTCTGACTGTTGCCACCCAATGGACTATAGCCCTCCAGGCTCCTCTGTCCATGGAGATTCTCCAGGCAAGAATACTGGAGTGGGTTGCCATTTCCTTCTCCAGTTTCTGTTTTTATTTTTCTTCAAACATCTAAGGTGACCTTCTAGTTCCATCTCCTCCGCCTGGGGGCCCAGAGCTAGGGCAGGGGCTGCTGGGGTCTGGAGAAGGTACCCACCCAGTGGGCTGTGCCCTGAGGCTGGGCAAGGCTCTGGGGGGAGGAGCCTGGAGGGAGGAAGCTGTGGGCTGTGCGTGAGCAGGGACCAGGGATCCGAAGCTCCGAGATGGGGTGGGCGCTGGCAGCCCCGCCAGCAGAGCTCCTGTTCCTGCCTCCCGCCTTTCTGCCTCCCCGCCCACCTGCCAAAGGCATGGTCCACACAGTTACCCCAAGCCCGAGGTCAGCATGCGCTGCCCACCCACCCATAAACAGGTCAGCTGCTTCTCCCGCCCATAGTTGCCCTATGGCTCAAGCATTTGTTACTGCTGCCTCTGAGGGAAAATTCATTCCAATCTCAGTCCTCTCCAGCCTCTGTCATATGCATAAACATGCTTTTGCAAGAAGCATGCCTCTTCCGTTTCAGGAGGGAGGGTGGAGAAAGTCTTCCTGGGCTGAATGCAGTCCTCTCTGTTCACTCTGTTCACATTTATCGAGCACCTACTATATGCTGGGAATTGCCAGGTGCTAGGCTAGGCATCCGTGGGGCAGAGACAGTAAACACGTCCTCCTAGAACCTGTTACCATGGACCTGCCTTCTAGCATTCTTCCAACACCCACTGCCACTTCCTTCCTTCTACTCCTCACCTCTGCGCAGGGAGGGGACCCGCGCCTCTGCTATGGAGTTAAATCCCAGCTCAGCCACTTGCTAGCTGTGCTACCTTGATGTTCAGTCGCAGAGTCATGTCCGACTCTTTGCGACCCCACAGACTGCAGCACTCGAGGCTTCCCTGTCCTCTACCATCTCCCAGGGTTTGCTCAAACTCATGTCCATTGAGTCTATGCCATACATCCATCTCATCCTCTGTCATCCCCTTATGCTCCTGCCCTCAATCTTTCCCAGCATCAGGGTCTTTTCCAATGAGTTGGCTTTTCACATCAGGTGGCCAAAGAATTGGAGTTTCAGCTTCAGCATCAGTTCTTCCAATGAATATGCAGGACTGATTTCCTTCAGGATGAACTGGTTTGATCTCCTTGCAGTCCAAGGAACTCTCAAGGGTCTTCTCCAGCACCATAGTTCGAAAGCATCAATTCTTCGGTGCTCAGCCTTCTTTATGATCCAACTCTCACATCCATACATGATTACTGATAAAACCATAGCTTTGACTAGACGGACCTTTGTCGGCAAAGTGATGGGTCTGCTTTTTAATATGCTATTTAGGTTTCTCATAGCTGGAGAAGGGAAATGACAAACCACTGCAGCATTCTTGCCTTGAGAACCTCATGAACAGTATGAAAAGGTTACCTTGATGAACAAGTTGTTTATCTTTCCTGAGTCTCAGTTCATTGACCCTTCCTGCAAATATTGGCCAAAAAGTTCGTTTAGGTTTTATTACAGGAAAACCACTTTTTGGCCAACCGAGTATTGACTGAGCACCTACAGAGTAGAATCCAGCAGGGGCAGACAGATAATGGGCAACACCCTTCATAAGTATTTACACTGTAAATTGTGTTAAGAGGTAACTCTTAACACAATGCAAGGTGTTATCTTAAGGTGGATTGGAGTGGGGGCGGAGTCTGCAGGAGGCTGGGTGGCATTGAGAGGTGACAGTTGAATAAAGTCCAGAAGGAGCTGACATGTGCGCTCCAGGCAGGGGACACGGCTGCCATCCCGCGGTGGGAGCAGAGCTGGCCGGGGGGAAGCAGAGACAGGAGGCCAAGATAGCTGAGGCACCCACTCTGGGGGTGAGGGCTGTGGAGTAGAGGGCAGAAGTGAAGTAGCATGTTAGATGGTGATCAGTGCTAAGGAGGAAATTGGCTTTATCAGTGAAAAGGCAATAATCGTGGACACCTCGGGCTGCCTGCTGAGAGCCAGGCCCAGGGTCAGGTCCAGGGAGGCGTGTGGCTCTTCAGCACCCCGCAGTTCAGGCTGAGCTCTTGCATTTGTGTCTGATTTGTCTCCAAGACCCAGGACGGAGTCCTACCCCTTGAGCCCCATCTGTCTGGAATCTGTAGAGATGAAACCTTGAAACTCAGACTGGGTCTTGAACCCACAGTCTTTTAACCAAGATCACACACCTGGTCTCAGGACTTAATGAAGCTCAGGTTCTCCATGTCTCATCACAGAAAGAATTCAATGAGAGACGAGGGGATAGGTAAGAAGTAGATTTACTTAGAGAGAAACATGCTCCAAGGACAGAGTGTGGGCCATCTCAGAGGGCGAGGGCTGTGGCAGGGTACTGGCTTGTCAGGTTTTATAGAGCTGGGTAATTTCATAGGCTAATGAGTGGGAGGAGTATTTCAGCTAATTTGGGGAAGGGGGTGGGGATTTCCAGGAATTGGGCCACTGCCCCCTTTTTGACCTTTAAAGCTGAGGCTCAACGTCTAGTGGAAGTCCACTCGGCCACCATCTTGGACCTGTTTGGTTCTAATCAGTTATGTTGTGTCCTCAGGCTGTGTCATTCTTTTAAAGTCACCCCCGGCCCCCTTCCCTCCTTTTTCAGAGGTGGTCAACACATATTCCAGACAGGCTCCAGGTTGGTGCAGGATTTCTGGTCAGCCAGAAGGAACAGGGGAGTCCGGAGGGCCCCCAGTTCTCTCCCCAGAGGATCTCAGAGGTTGGGCTTTGCCTGTGCTTTTGTGCTTCCCCAGAAAGGCTTTCTAGTTCCTGACATGATCAGATGAAGGGAACACAGGCACAATGTGGTGAGTAGCCTAAATGGATTCCACTTAAAAGTTCAGAGATTGTGAACTTCCTACTTTTACGAAATATCCTTTTCTGAACTCATGGCAACCGTCAATGGTCATTGTTTAAAGACTCGACTTGGCAAAACAAAATCTTGGATGCCCTATATTTGCACTTCCCCCCATTTTTTTTTAATGTTTCTGCTTTACCCCAGAGGCTGGGTACCCCTGGCTGATTTCTACCTCCGCCAGACAGATATGGCATCTGTGACCCCGGGAGGTGCCTGCTTGGCACAGGGTCACGGACAAGACTTAATTGTCCTGCTTTTGGTCAGAGGATGCAGGTGGGGGCAGCAGGGGAGAAGAGCTCAAGCTACGAGAGGAAGTCAAGAGGAAGGGATGGACAGGCAGAGCCAGCCGACAGGAGGGCAGTCTCCCAGGCCGCAGGGGAAGGTTCCAGCTCAGCGGAGCCAAATTCAGGCAAGGCTGTGCATGGTGCATGGTAATGAGGCTCCAAGTGAGGCTACGGCTGAGCCAGCTGGACCCCATGGGCCCTGGGGCTGCCCTCCACCTACTCAGCTGCTGGAGCCACAGGCCCTGGGGTCCGATAGATGTGGGTTCCAAACCAACCCTGAGCTTCTGCCGTGCCTGGGGACCTTGGAGGTGTAACATATGCTGACCTCCTTGGTCCTATTCTGATCTGCAAACTCAAGTAATGGTGGCTGTGAGAACTGAATGGGATCGCATAACGCCTGCCAAAAGCAAAGGGGCAATCAGAGGCCCCCTGACTCAGCGAGAGAAGCACATTGGCTGGGGGGTGGGGGTGCCTCCTACTCTGTCAAAGGATTCTGAGTTAGTGGGGAGGAACTTGAACCCTCGAAGGGATCAGAGGCTGCCCCACACAGAGTTTGGCTGCCCCACACCTGTTTACTGAGCAGGGACGTTTGAGCCTGATGCTAACTGCCCACAGAGGGTTGTCTCCACTGAGGGGTAGGTGCCTGAGGAGGTGGGTACCTGTGTGCCCATTTTGCAGCTAGTAGGAGGAGGCTGAGATCCAAACCCAGAGAGCTTTATCCTAACTAAGGTGCTTGTCATTCTCCCACTCTACATTCCATTTACAAAGACTGACTGGAGAGGTAGTGAGTTCCCTGTCCTAGGAGATGTGTAAGTATAGACTTGGTCATCATTTAGTGGGAGATGACGGCAGGAATTATAAAAAACAGGTTGTGTGATTGACCCAGATAATTTTTTTTTCATTTAAAAGATCACTTATTGCACTACAATTATATATTTATATGGGATGTTCCAAAATTTAGAATTAGAATTTTGTAAACTCCTCCAAATTAACTTGTAAGATGTATTTTTCAATAGTAGTTGGCCTAGTCATAACAGGAAAACCATTCAAGAGAATGATAGAAACCCAAGTTCAGTATCATGATTACCTCTGGGAAGGGAGAGAAATTGGATTAGGCAAGAGCAGAGGGGAGCTTCAAACTGTGTATTAGTTAGACCTAGATAATATTTAACATTTTACTTTATTTTAATGTTTTTGGCCACACTGCATGGCACGTGTTCGAACAGGGATGGAACCCGAGCCCTCTGCAGTGGAAGCGTGGAGTCTTAACCACTGGACTGCCAGGGAAGTCCTCTAACATCATGATAAACAGGGACTTCCTGCAATTTTACGATAAGGACCTTGTCTTACCCTCCTTGGTCTCACCTGCTCCCAGGATACCTAGAACAGAGCAGTGTACACTGTGGTCCCTCAAAAATGGAAATAATGACAGGATGGAGCCACAGCCATGTCCACGTGGCTCAGTGAGAAAAGCAAGGTCCAGGGAAGTAGAGGGGAAACTCTGGTGCTGCGATGGGAGCACACCCTCTGCTTCCTCATCTGAATGCAGGTTCTAGGGCCACTTGAAGATGAGCAACGTGGGAGGTAAGACACAGGAGACCTGAGTTCGATCCTCGGGTCAGGAAGATCCCCTGGAGAAGGCAATGGCAACCCACTCCAGTATTCTTCTCTGGAGAAGCTCATGGATAGAGGAGCCTGGCAGGCTACAGTCCACAGGGTCGTAAATAGTCGGACATGACTGGACAACTAACACTTTCAGTTTCAAGTAAGACACCTGCCACTGTGACCAGCCTAGCTGGTGCTAATTGTTAGTTTTTGTTTTAAATTTGGATGAATAGCTGCTCATTGCCCATTTTTAAGTGTTGGGGTTAAAGATGCATGCGCTAAGTCAGATAGAACTGAGCTGAAGCTCTGGCTCTGTGAGCCTCAGTTTCCACATCTGTAAAATGGGAATAGTAATTATAGTTACCTCCTGGGGCCCGCCAGGAGATCCGGAGTGAATGTGTGGGTAGGTGCTTCATTCTGGGACTGTTGTTTAATCCCAAACCATCTCCCCTCAATGCCATCTGGTTCTGAAAGGGCTCGTTTGAGTTTCTCGAAGCATCTGAGGGGAAGGCAGACCCTGTTTTACAGATGAGGACACAGGTGAGAGGGTAAATGACCTCTGGAGAGAGAGTAATACTATTAATACTATAACAGCTATTGTTTATTGAGCTGCCAAGATTCATATATATAAATATACTCTCCTTGGATTTGCAGACAAGAAGTTAACGATAGCTATACCCATTTGGCAGATAAAGCAAGAGAGATTCAAAGAGGGGTCAATTGACTCAGGATCACCTACTTGAGAAGTTCTCGCCGGAACCACGTGACTTGCCTTTGTGGCTCACAGCTTTGTGGAACTTGAAGCCGGGGTGCGCAGAGGGGAAGCCCGGGTCCCTGTACCCCGACTTCGGAGGCTGACTGAAGGTGCTCTGTCCTCCAGAGCAGAACCGCTGGGCCTCACCCCCAGCTGCTAAACAAACTTCCTACCCACGGGCTGGACCGTGCAGGTCTGCCCCTGAGGGTTGACAGGAGGCAAGGATAAACCCCGAGGCCTCCCGCTCTGCCCGGCCAAGCCCGGCCACCTGGCGGGGGAGGCGGCACCGGGCAGGGAGCCTGTGTGTTGGTGAGCTTTGCCTGCTGACCGCCTGCTCCGCGCTGTCCTCTCCGCAGGAGTTCCTCTGCGACCAGAAGTACGGTGACGAAGAGAGCCTGCCGGAAAAGCTCGCAGCCTTTAAAGGTGAGCTGGGGCTGGCTGCCCGCCGCCCCCAGGAGAGCTGCGTGGCCCCCTGCCCTCACGCATAGCGTTCCTCACCCACGGGGGCGGGCTGCACCCCAGTTTCATCCAGAACACCCCTCTTCCAGGCAGGCTGTGAGACGGGGTGCCCAGCCCTAGGGACACCCCTCGCCCGCAGGCCCCGGGCCCACCCTGGCCCTCTCCCCCCGCCGCTGCCCAGCGTGGCTCAGCTTGGCTCCTGCCTGCCTCTGCCCAGGCCCCCCCTGCTCGCTCTCGGGGCCCCAGGACACAATCGGCTCTTTGTCACTGCGCTTGCCTCCCCTCCTCCGCGGTGGAGCGTCTCGGGAGCCCCTGCGGAGAATGGACGTTTGTGTCGCCACAGTGGGGCAGGGGGCAGAGTTTCTGCCCATTGAATCCCCAGCAGCACGGGATGAAAAGAAAACAGGGCCCAGGAGCCCGTGCGGGGCGGGGGCGGCAGAAAGGTCCCTCTGTTCTGGGCCCCGGGGCTTGATTCCCAGCCAGTGGCTCAAAAGGAGAGGAGCCATGCACAGGAGCCGCACAGACCCACCTTTGGTGCCTGGGAGATGCACTCCGGGTGTGGGAGCCCTGGGCGCGCTGGGGGACCACTCGAACTTGGCATTGTGGGCATCCTCGCTGCTCCAGGGCAGACAGCCGGCCAGTGCTCCTCGGACCACTTACAGCTCAGCTGTCCTTGAGGCGGGACACCAACGGCTGAGCATGTGCTGAGCGCTGACCTTGTGCTCAGGGTTGCAGATCTCCCTGCCTCAGCCCAGTCCAAGCCGCAAGGAGATAGTGCAGATGAAGAAACTCAGGCGCAGAGAGGTGGCATCATTTGTCTGGGGTCACACAGCTCACTTCTGGCAGAGTTGGGGCTTGAAGCCGCGTTGGTCTTACTCCAAAGCCTCTGCTCTTTTTTTTTTTTTTTTCTTTTTTTTTTCTTTTTTTTTTTTTTTTAATATTATTTTATTAGTTGGAGGCCAATCAAAGCCTCTGCTCTTAACCATTACACAATTGGTGCTTTTTACATCATAAAGAAAGAAGGAAGGAAGGAAGGAAGAAGGAAAAGAACTAGAACACGGAGGCTCCCACCCTGGCCGGGCCTTCTGCCCCTCCCCTCCTGGTGCCAACGCAGAGTGGCCGGTCTCTTTCCTTCACCCAGAATACCAAAAGGGTCACTCTTCAGAGGTGGCTCTGCGAGGAGGGATAGAGTCCCAGGGGGCTAAGGTCCACGCTCCTGGTCCTCACTGGAATGTAGGATGGGGTGCATCCTGGGACCACAGGAAGGTACCTCGGAAGTGAAGGGAATGTGGAAGTTTTAAGTCACTCGCTCATTTTATGAGCCCTACTAGGCAACAGGCCATTTGGGAGGTGGGGGCACAAGGAACTCACAGGATGGCCTCTGGCCAAAAGAGCCCGTGTCCTCTGGGGGAGGGGTGGTGAAGAGAGAGCAAGGGAGTAGAAAGTGTGTCAGATGATAGTAGGTGCTTTGTGGGGGTGATGGGGCCCAGTTAGAAAGGTTGGGGGCCCCTGAAAGCAAGAGGAAAGGCCCTGAGAGTCCCTGGAGGGACATTCCAGGCAGAGGGGTGGCAAGGCTAGAGCAGGAGCAGGTGGGAGATGGGCCAGGCGCCGCAACATGCTGCTGGGGGCAGCAGCAGGGATGGGGGGCGTCGCGGGGGAGAGGCAGGCCTGGAATCTGGAGGGCAGACACTTGTGAAGGCCATGGGGCCTTGCAGGTCCCTGGGAGGACCCTGGCTTTCTCATGCTAGCTGCTTGGTGCAGAAGAGACCCCGAAGGTTCCGCCCCCTGTGGCAGGGGCGACCTGCCCAAGGCCACGGGACTTCCCTGCGCACACTGCCTTGTCAGGAGATTCCAGGCTCACTCCTCTGACCTCTTGATCCGGAAGGTCGAACTCCAAGTCTCTAGTGAGGTTTGTGGGGAGTGTCCGGGTACCCCTGGGCACTATACGTGCCACCTTGTGGTCAAGGGCAGGTCCATGGGCATTTGTCCCAAAAGAGCATCAGGTTCTCAGTGGTACCCATGAGCCCCCCACAAAAGGTCAGAACTGTGGGGACTTCTTAGCCTGGAGGTTCTCGCACCCAGCTGCCCATCTGAATCACCTGAGATGGTCTGAAAACCCACCAGTTCCTACCCCCAAGATCTGCTTCCCAAATTCTGCAGATCCACCTCCCCGGGGCCGGGCACACATTTCAGTGTGTTCACAGACGGTTGGGATGCGGCCAGCCCGCACTGCCGGGGGCCTGGGGGAAACCAGCTGCCCATCCTGGCAGAAGGTCAGAGTGGGCCCCTGGCACCTTGCTCCACCTCACCTGCTGTCAGAGGGTGCAGCGGGGGTGAGCCCTTTCTCCAGAGACAACAGCTGAAATGACAGGACTTGCATCGAGCCCCCACGTGGGATGAGGAGGCTGGTGTGGGCCCCCTGAAGACCCAGCCAGTTACCCGCCAGGGGAGTCACTGGTGCCCTGCTAATGCCAGTTTTTGCTCTGTGATTTCCAGAGAAGTACATGGAGTTTGACCTGAACAATGAGGGCGAGATTGGTGAGTGAGACCCCGGGGGTGCTGGGCCAGTGGGAGGGGAGGCTGTTTGATGGGGGGAGGGTGGCAGGTCTGAGGGTCCCCCTGCCTCACGGCCTGTGGTTTCCCAATGGGCCCTCCTTCCAGCATTTCTTCCCCTCCTCTGTCTTCTCTCGTTTTCCTCCTTTTTGAATATTTTTATCCTTTTTTCTTTAAAAATGAAATGTGAAAGTGTTCATCATTCAGTCACGTACGACTCTTTGCGACCCCATGGACTGTAGCCCGCCAGGCTCCTCTGTCCATGGAATTTTCCAGGCAAGAATACTGGAGTGGGTTGCCATTCCCTTCTCCAAGGGAGCTTCCCTACCCAGGGATTGAACCTGGGTCTCCTGCATTGCAGGCAGACTCTTTACCATCTGAGCCACCCGGAAAGCCTCTTTAAAAATAGGGGTTATTAAATTAATACATCATCACCATAAAATGGTTCGGAAATCACCACAAAGCATAGGGACAAAATACATCACCACAACCCCACCTCCCAGAAATAGCTTCCTTCCATTCTTTGTTCTAATAACAAGCAGTTTTATACAGCTTTAGAACCTTTTTTAAAAAATAATATATTGTTTGTATTTTGACATATGAATCACTTTTTTGAAATATAATTAATGGCTGCATAATACTCCATTATGGGAATGAACTATAATTTATTCGGCCAAGGCCTTAGCATCGCCCGTTCAGATGATGTCCGGTTTCAAGTCTTACTGATAATCCTGTGAAGGACGTCTTTGTACGTGAATCTCTGCCCACACAACTGATTACTTCTGTAAAGTAAATCTCAGGAATTAGGCATTCTGGGTTAAAGGCTTTTGAAGCATCTTGCCAAATCACCATCCGGAAAGGTCTTGCCAGTTTAGAGTCTGGCCCGCAGCATGTGGGGAGCAGTTCACTCCTTCCTATAGAGCGTTGCCCAGCTTTCACTGAAATGTCCTGGACATCCTGGCACCTCAGGGTCTGACACCAGAGCGGCCCACCCTGCCTCTCCGGGGAGCTGGTCCACCACTCCCCCGGCCCTAAAATTGGCCCCCGCCCTACCCCCACTCCGCCGGTTGCTGACCCATTGTTCATGGAACAATCTGAAGGAAATTGCCTCAGATCTTGGGAGCCAGGAGGTCAGAGGCAGCAGCTCCTCGGGGTGCCTCCCTTGTTTTTCTTGAATTTGGTTCATTTGTTGGCTTTCTTGCTCTGTGGGCTGTTCTGGGCCCCATCTCCCTTCCAGCAAGGTGGAGCCTGGGACTGTGGGATGGGAGAGGCAGGTCGGGGAGAAGCTGGCAGCCAGCACCCGGGAAAGCAATTTCTGAGGCGTGGATCAGGCCAACTCCCTGATCCCACTTTGCTGGACTGTGATTTCCCGAGTGGCTGGAGCAGTGGGCTCACGGTCACCTGAACCTCGGGCAGCAGCAGAGAAAAAATAGGATGAAGAGAAGCTGTGTGCCAGGGGCGTCCAGTGCATCCTCACTCCACATGATCCCATTGACTATTTTATCACTGATGGCAGGAGGTTCAGAGAGGTTAAGGAGTTTGCCCCATGTCCCACAGCCAAGAATAGCAGAGCTGGATTCCAACCCAAGTCGGTCTGACTTTAGATGCCCATGTCCCTAACCCCTAGTTCATACTGCCACTGAAGAGGGCAGGGAGGGTGTGATGGGCTTGTTCTCCCAAGAGGAGAAAAGTCATTGCCTGTAGTCTCCAGGGAAGGACCATCCTGCCGGGCTTCTTCTGGGCATGGGGTGCCGCCCGGGAGCTTCTCCACTCGGCCCGGCAGCCTGTCCCCACTTAACAGTTCTGCTTCTCCTCTGGCAGATCTGATGTCTTTGAAGAGGATGATGGAGAAACTTGGGGTCCCCAAGACCCACCTGGAGATGAAGAAGATGATCTCGGAGGTGACAGGCGGGGTCAGCGACACCATCTCCTACCGAGACTTCGTGAACATGATGCTGGGGAAACGGTCGGCAGTCCTTAAGCTGTGAGTACCTCCTGCCTCTCCTGGGGTCTCTGGAGGCAGAGTCACTGTGTGTGGAGAGGTTCCTGGCTCAGGCACCTCAGCCAGTCCCCGGCCAGAAGGTAATTCACTTCTCTGACCTACTGGGCAAGGTTCTTAACTTCGCTGAACCTGATGTCTCTCATCTATCAAATGGCCCAGTTAATAAGTACCTGGACGGCAAAATGAGCCCATAGCAGAACCTAGTGAAATCAGTGCTCAGTAAGTGGCAACAGGGATGATGATGACGATGATGATAAATGCACAGCTGAGACCTTCTGACCCTCAGCTTCCTCATTTGTAAAATGACTTTACTACCCCACAGATTGTTGTGAGCATAATCTAGAGCCAAAAACCAGCTCAAAAGGGAGGTAGTGGTCAATCTTGATGCTATTTCTTTTTTTTCAATTCTGCTTTTTTAAAAAAAATGTTTTTTTGGCTACAGTGGGTCTTTGTTGCAACACAAGAGTCCTTTGTTGCTTCTCTAGTTGTGGCATGCAGGCTTCATCACCCCACGGCATGTGGGCTCTTAGTTCCCCAACCAGGGATTGAACCTACATCCCCTATGCTGCAAGATAGATTCTTAACCACTAGACCACCTGGGAAGATCCTCTTGATGCTACTTCTTGCTACTGAAATGACTGGGAATATTACTTTTGGTCCCTGAGCCTCGGTTCCTTCACCTATAAGCCAGCGATGATCATATGTATCTTGCATGAAGTGTTGTCCTGAGGGTTAATGACATAATACATATGAGGAGTCAAGTGCAACACCTGGCAGATGACAAGCGCCTATTGTGTGGTAACCAAAATCCCAGTTTGAACATACTTCCCCACCAGAGAGCAGCAGAGAAATTCGTTGGAGAGTCCCAGAATATTTGTTGAGACTGTAAAGGACACTCGCCTGGATTTTATAAGATTAATTAAAAAAAAAAAAAAAATTGAAACATAGTTGATTTATGATGTTGTGTAAGTTTCAGGTTTATAGCAAAGTGATTCAGTTATACATGTGCATGCATGCGTGCTAAGTCGCTTCAGTCATGTCGCTTTGCAACCCCATGGACTGTAGCCCACCAGGCTCCTCTGTCCATGGGATTCTTCAGGCAAGAACAATGGAGTGGGTTGCTGTGCCCTCCTCCAGGGAATATTCCCGACCCAAGGATTGAACCCACATCTCTTGGGTCTCCTGCATTGGCTGGCAGGTTCTTTACCACTAATGCCATCTTGGAAGCCCAGTTATACATATATATATATATATATTTCAGATTCTTTTCCATTAGGGGTTATTATGAGATATTAAAAGACGCTTCCTCCTTGGAAGGAAAGTTATGACCAACCTAGACAGCATATTAAAAAGCAGAGACATTACTTGGTCAACAAAGGTCCGTCTAGTCAAGGCTATGGTTTTTCCAGTGGTCATGTATGGATGTGAGAGTTGGACGGTGAAGAAAGCTGAACGCCCAAGAATTGATGCTTTTGAACTGTGGTGTTGAAGACTCTTGAGAGTCCCTTGGACTGCAAGAAGATCCATCCAGTCCATCCTAAAGGAGATCAGTCCTGGGTGTTCATTGGAAGGACTGATGTTGAAGCTGAAATTCCAATACTTTGGCCACCTCATGCGAAGAGTTGACTCATTTGAAAAGACCCTAATGCTGAGAAGGATTGGGGGCAGGAGGAGAAGGGGATAACAGAGGATGAGATGGCTGGATGGCATCACCGACTCAATGTACTCGATGGATTTAGGTAGACTCTGGGAGTTGGTGATGGACAGGGAGGCCTGGAGTGCTGCGATTCATGGGATTGCAAAGAGTTGGACATGACTGAGCGACTGAACTAACTAACTAATGGGGCTGGTCAGAGCATTTAGTGTGGGGCAGGATGATCAGGAGGTGTGGTAGGAAGACCATACAGGTGAGATCACACTGCACCTGAAAGGCGAGGTGGTAGCAATAGGAGTGATGATGCTATTAAAATGACACCTAAGATTCAGTGGATATTTACTCTGTATTGGGTAAACATGCCCCAGTCTGCATGTTGACTCCTTAGATTTGTCATTTATGAATTCAACAAATATTTATTGAGCACCACCTCTGTGCCAGGAATTATACTTGGTGCTGGGGAGCCATGAATTGCTTACATTCTAATGACAGGAAACAGACAAAAACAAAACAAAACCCCCAAACACCAGGCTGCAATAGTGTAGCATACAGAAAAATAAAGTGGGCAAGAGGAACAGAAAGAGGTGGGGGTAGTGGGTAGGGAGCATCTCATTGAGAAGGTGGCATCTGACCAGAGCCCTGAGTGAGGGAGATGTGAAGAGATGAGCCAAGTAAAAATCTAGAGGAAAGCATTCCAGGTGGGGGAAGCTGCACACGCAAAGGCCCTGTGGCAGAACCTGCTTTTATGCTCAAGGAATAGCACAGAGGCCCTTGTGCCTGGAGGACACTGAGTGAGGATGAGTCTGCAGAGACGGGCAGGGGCCAGGTGATGTGGGCCCTTGTAGTCCATGGTTGATTTAGCATTATTTGTTTATTTTTGGCTGTGCTGGGTCTTCATTGCTGCACGTGCGCTTTCTCTAGCTGCAGTGAGCGGGGGCTGCTCTTCTTTGTAGTGTGTGGGCTTCTCATTGCAGTGGCTTCTCTTGTTGCAGAGCACAGGCTCTAGGCGCATGGGCTTCAGGAGTCGCAGCTCTTGGGCTCTAGAGCACACAGGCTTCAGTAGTTTCAGCATGCAGGCTCAGTAGTTGCAGCTCATGGGCTCTAGAGCACGGGCTCAGTAGTTTCAGCATGCAGGCTCAGTAGTTGCAGCTCACGGGCTCCAGAGCACGGGCTCAGTAGTTGTGGAGCCCAGGCTTAGTAGTCCTGCAGCACGTGGAATCTTCCCAGACCAGGGAATGAACTCGTGTCCCCTGCATTGGCAGGCAGATTCTCATCCACTGCACCACTAGGGAAGTCCCAAGGAGCTGACTTTTAAAAGGCCTGCCCCGACTGCAGTGGAGGAAGAGTGGCAGCAGGCAGGTCATTAGGAGGCTCAAGCACTTGTCCAAGTAAGAAATGAGGTGCTCAGCCTGGAGGGGCTGAAGTGGAGGAGTGCAGGGGCTGTTGGAGTCGGGAGTGATCTTGGAGGTAGAGCTGGCAGGGTTGCTTCCAAGTTTAAAGGAAAACAAGGAGTCTGGTGGTTGTAAGGTCTGGGTTCTGAGTTGACTCAGTGATGAGTGATGGTGCAGTTTGCTTTGAGAGAAGAGCAGGGGGCAGGAGAGAATTGAGCTCAGTTTTGACGTATTGCATTGGAAGTACCCCTAGACACACGAGGGGAGAGGTTGAGGAGGAAGCTGACTGTGCAGGTCTGGTGCTCAGACAGAGGTCCTTTGTGGATGATCGAACTTTGGATGGGATTCAAAGCCAGGGGGCTGAAGCAACCTACCCAGGGAGGGAGTCCAGAGGGAGGAGGGCACGGTCAGTTGGAACAGCTCCAGGATGTAAGTGCATTTGGCATCATCACATTTAGTTGGAAACACTGAGCATCCGTGGGTTGAGTGTCTTGCTGGTGGCACCAGTTGGGAAGGAGTAGGCCTGGGATTCCCTCCTGAGGCTCTACCTTGAACCCCCACCCTCTGCTCCCCAGACTTCACTGTCAGAGCAGTGGGAGGTTTTTGAAGATCTGAAGGGGTTTTGAGCAGAACCACAGCACAGACTAGCCCTGCCTCCTCCAGGCAGCATGGTCGGGGGAGGTACATGACCCAGAAGTCTGAGATCTGGAATCTCATCCTGCCTGTGTGGCTCTGAGTCACATTACCCCTTGGCACCTCAGTATTCTCCTCTGTAAAATGGGACCATCTGCCTGCAGAGGCTTCTGGGAAAATCCCCCTGGAGAGAGGATGCAAAGGCATTCTGTGGTGGACCCTGCAGATGTGAGGGCCGGGATGATCTTTCCCTGGACGAGGAAAAGAGTCCTAATCCTGTTTTGTGTTGTTTTTCTTTTTTTTTCCTCACCCCTTCCAAACCAGAGTCATGATGTTTGAAGGAAAAGCCAACGAGGGCAGCCCCAAGCCAGTCGGGCCCCCTCCAGAGAGAGACATCGCCAGCCTGCCCTGAGGACCCCTGCCTGGACCTGCCCCGCCCTCCCCACTCTCCTCCTCCCTTCTCATCGCGCCCTTCGTGACTCATTGTGACCTCTTATTCATTTTGTTTGGTCATTGTGCGTTTGTTTTTTCATCAGCAGAATCAGTGATCTCTTTGTATAGCACAAATGGTCTGCCTTAAAGGGGCCCTGGGTTGGGGAGTCCAAATCGCCTCCCTCTCTTTTTCCCTGCATCTCCCCTCCCTGTGCAGAAGGGCTGACATTAAACCAAAAACCAGACGGGACAGGGCCAGGCCAGGGAGACCAGAGCCTATGATTCCCACACTTGAAACTGGTACTCTTTGTCCTTCCAGGTCTCTGAGCTAAGTCCTGACATCCTGGCCTGGCCCTGATGAAGACCTTAGCCCACTTTCAGAAGACCCTGGAATTGGGATAAGGCTGCAAGTCCTCGTTAGGGTTTCCTCAGACAGCTCTGTGATTCTAGGGCTCTTGGGTGTGCTAAGATGTGGCCACGCAGTGTCCCACCTCCCCGGCTGATCTCCCCCAGTCCACGCCTTGTCTTATTCTCAATGAGGTGACAGAAGGAGACGAGGAGAGGGGCTTGGCAATGTGAGCCCTTCCAGAAGGATCCAGAGGAATCCTCTAATCTTGCCCCCTGGCCACACCTTTACAGGCAGCTCAGAAGGAGGCTGCAGCACCCCCCGGACCCTTGCTGAGGCTTCAGAGGTAGAGGGGATCCTGGGGCCTTGGGGAGGGCTTCAGCTCAGTCTAGTCCCACCTTTCAGGGAGGATGCTGAGGGCAATCAGGTAGGAGGGTGAGGACTTCAACGCTCATGGCAAAGAGAGGCAGCACACCACTCTTAGGCCAGGAACTGAGAAATAGTTTGCCTAGTCTGCTTGAAACCTGACTCTGCTTCCCCGTTTGCCTTCACACCTTCCTTACACCATTCATTCCTTCTTCATTCATTCACTCAACCACTCAACAGATATTTATTGACAACCTGTTACAAGCTTTAAGCCCCCACCCCCACCCCACTTTCTCCTGACATGTGCTGTGCCCACTGTCTCTCTCATTCATCGCTCTGTTTCCACACCACTCAAAACCTTGAGCCTGGGAATTGGATCAGGGTCACCTGTGTTTTTTATTATGGACTAGAGTTTTAGAGCCCTGAGCCACCCTGTGGGTTAGCTGGGGCAGGCCTCTCAGCTCACAGGTGACAAAACTGTGGTGACCCACAGGGATTAAGTGCCTTGTCCAAGGTCAGGGGTTTATTTGGAGATGGGGGATCTGGATTGGGGCCTGGGCGTTCAGATACCCCCTGCCCCTGCCTCATCTCTGCTCTGGGCTGGCCTCAATCAGTGATGAAAACAAAGGAAGGGACAGGGAGGGACAGTCTCCTAAGTCAACCCTTGGGGAGGGCCCTGGGCCAGGATTCACCCTTCCTAGTGCCTCTGAGGCAGGATCAGCAGGACCCCCAGCCTTGACCCCCACCTGGATTCTGTAGTCCCTTCCCCTGCCCACTCAAGACTTAGATGCACTCATCCATTGCACATGTTTACAAGCACCTGTTATGGGCCATTACTGAAAAGGACAGACTCATGGAATTTAGAGTCTAGTGGGGAATTCAGACCCCTGTGATGAATGTTGGGAAAAAGGAAGCTATGAGGTGACTACATTGCAATCCTAGATGCCTAACTGGACCCAAGACTGGGCAAGAGTCCTGCAGAAGCCTTTGAAAAACCTTAAGTGGGAAGGTCTGGGGGCTGTTGGATGCTGGAGCCAGTGTGATCTCCCTGTGTCTCCTTTGACCCATAACCAAGGACCCAAGGAGCTGACTTGAGGCAGTTTTTGAGGAAGTGGGTAGAGGGTAGGGGAAATGGCCAGGTTGGATTAATCCACTGGTCTCGACCAGTTCAGGAACAAGATTATTCAGCCATGACTGGCTGATCTTCACTCTAAGGAGGTACTTCAAATGCATACGCCTAGTTGAAGTTTAAACCCCAGCAAAACATTCCTCCCTGTAAATGTAAAATCTCATCCCCACATCTCCTCCCCTGCTCCCCTCCACCCCTGAGATCCTTAGCTGAGCAAGTGTCTGTCTCCACTCCTTCCCACTGCCTCTGTCCTTTCTGGGACAGACTGAGATGTTTCAGCAAGGAAATGCCTTCCTTGACCATTCGTCACAGTGTATCTGTACCTCACTCAGACAGAAGGGCAGAAGCATCTAGGCTTATTGCAGTGGTTACACACTTGACAAGATTGCAGGCAGCCTCTTTGAAGGAGGAGAGCAAATGGGCGTGTCCTCAGCTTTTTGAAAGGGCAGGGAAGTGTTCTCTCATTGGATGGGGAGTGTGCTGGGAAACCCCACCAGTTCCTTCATCATTTCTTGGAATTCACCTCCTGAAGGGAGAGGGTCTCAAGAGTGGTTCCTGGAAAGGGAGGTCTGCATGTATTTTAGGCTGTGGTTATTAGCTATAGGACTCTTACTTCTTTGGCTAAGGGCTCAGCTTCTTAGGTGTTCAGCTGCCTTCTTTCTGAAAGACCAAATCTAACTAATGTAACCAGCAACTTGGGGACTGCCACGTATGGCTTTGTCTCTGCCATTCAAAAGGAAGGAGTGTGTCGGGCAAATTCAGGTGGATGCAGTATGTGTGTGTGTGCATGTGAGTGTGTGTGATGCTGGATATCATCTCTACAGACTGGAAATAAAACAGACAAACTTATCAATGTCTTGACTGGTGTATTCTGGGGATGGTTTTGACACTCAGGAAATTCAGAAGAGCTAGCTCAAATAGTGACAGAGTGAATGAATGTATCTGTGTACCAGGCTGTTAGACATTGAACTTCCTTTACTGCACACAGCAACCCCACGAGTAAGGTTCTACTGTATCAGCCTTGTTTGGAAAATGAGAAGCAGGCTTGGAGGAGATAAGCAGTTTGCTGAAAACCAAATAGTAAACAGGCAGAATATGCCCCCCTGGAGCTGACCCATGTGATCCAAATTAAGAATCTGTGTCCTAGAGCATCTATAATATTCCACTACAAAAATCTCTCTGTTGGACAGTGTAATAGTTGGCAATCAGCATATCCAGACATGCGGAATTCTAATCAGGCTTTCACCACTTGTTGACTGAGGGGAACAGGGGAATCTTCTTGACTTCTCTGTGCTTCTAGTTGCCTCATCAATTAAATGGCAATGATAATCCCTAGGTAACTAGGACGTCTTGAAGATTCAATTATACATGGCTCAGCTGGTAAAGAGATCGCCTGCAATGCAGAAGACCTGGGTTCAATCCCTGGGTTGGGAAGATCCCCTGGAGAAGGGAAAGGCCACCCACTGCAGTATTCTGGCCTGGAGAATTCCATGGACCGTACAGTCCATGGGGTCGCAAAGAGTCGGACACGACTGAGAGACTTTCACTTTCACTGGCTCTTGCTCCAGAAATGACTACCTTGAAAGCAGTAAACAAAGCTGATCGCCGGGGCCCTTTAATCTCCCCTTTCAGCCTTCAGAAACACTAGGGGCGAGGCCCCGTCCCATCAACTTTCTGAACATCTTTTCCTTCCACACCCCGTCCAAAGCCTTTCTCAGGAGCTGCCCCTTGGAAATATTCGTCAGGTTCCTAACATCTTTGAAATCGGAACTATTAACAACCACCTACATCCAAAGATTACTGTGAAGCCTCAACGAAACGAGCGTGGATATCTCGCGCTTGCACTACCGACTAAAGGAAACCCACACCAGGCGAGTCCACGCCACCTGCAGACTACAGCGGCGGCACCTGGGAGCAGCCGGGCGCAGGCGCAGTGACTGCCAGGCCACGCCCCCTACTCTTCCGAGCCGACCAATGGGAGGCGGTGGTCAGGAGGCGGCCGCGCGACTTCAGAGGGCCCTTTCAGCCTTCCTCAGCCACGCCGCGGACCGAAAGGCGTGCCGTCACCAAAAGCGCGCCGGAAGTGCGAGTTGTGCAGCTCGTCGCAAGCTCTGAGGGGAGGAAGTTGGCCTCGGAAAGACCTGGACTGTGTGGGCCAGGCCGCGGGCGGCGGCGGTGGTGGCTCCTTTCACCAACTGAGGGCCGCGCGATGGGAGACGAAATGGATGCCGTGATCCCTGAGCGGGAGATGAAGGTCAGGCGTTGGCCAGGGCCTCCCACCCTTTCTTAATCCCGGTATTTCCTTGGCGCCTCCCTAACACGGGAAGCGCGGGTGTCCGCTACCGTCTCCTGACTGAACGGTGTGAGGAGATCCAAATTCTTGTTACCGCGTCGTGGAGCGCTCTGCCGTGCAGCCGGCGTGAAAGCCCCATGGAATGTACTTTCCGCGTCCCCTGTTGGTTTTGTGCGAGCCTCCTGAGTTATCGTAGTTACTTTAATGTGGTCGTCCGAGTATGGGAATAACTGTTGTTTATTGAGCGTTTACTTGCATGCCAGGCACTGGTAACTATCACAGCAACCCTAGGAAGTACTTGTTAATGTAAAGGAGCAAATAGAGGCTCGGAAAGTAACTTACTCAAAGCCGCCTTTGACAGGCGGACTGAAATCTAGGTTGTTGTGAGCAGTTTTAAATATTCTCTCTCCTCTGTCGCTGAACTAGTTCAAGCCTGTAACCCAGGCTTGCCTAGTGCAGACCAGGGATCATCCCTTATCCTACAGGAGTTTTTGTTGTGTTTTTGTTTAGTCGTTTCCGACTCCTTGGGACCCCATGGACTGTAGCCCCCGGGATTCCCTTGTCCATGGGATTTCTCAGCCAAGAATACTGGAGTGGGTTGTCAAGCCTTCCTCCAGGGGATCTTCCTGACTCAAGAATTGAACCCATGTCTGCCACCTTGAAGGCGGATTCTTTACTGTCTGAGCCACCAGGAAAACCCACAAGTCCTTTAATTAACTAGAATCGGAGACCATTCTTGGTACTGGAAATCCTCTTGAAGTCAGGAAGCGAGAGGACGAGATAATCCAAATCTCAGCTCAGTTCAGTTGCTCAGGCATGTCCAACTCTTCGACCCCATGGACTGCAGCACTGCCAGGCTTCCCTGTCCATCACCAACTCCCAGAGCTTGCTCACACTCATGTCCATAGACAGAAAATATTAATAAGTCATAGGAAGATTTTAGGCATTTGGACAACAACTCACCGAAATGAGGAAGTAGTATAGTAATCCATACCATGTTAAGAGTAGAAGTCTCTTCTTGAGAATCTCTGCCAAGGGTGACCAACCCAATAAGAGTGTGCCCTGTTCTTCATGTAGGTTGGGGGCAGAAGGATAAAAAGGTTTTAGAACCACAGACTCAGAAAATGGTGGTCTCCCCTTGAGTTTCTGATTACCAACACCCAGAAGTTATCAGGATGAGAATTAACAAAAAACTGAAAACTTTATGGTGCTGGAGAAGACTCTTGAGAGTCCCTTGGACAGGAAGGAGATCAAACCAGTCAATCCTAAAGGAAATCAGTCCTGAACATTTATTGGAAGAACTGATGTTGAAGCTGAAGCTCCAATACTTTGGCTACTTGATGCAACTGACTTATTGGAAAAGACCCTGATGCTGGGAAAGACTGAGGGCAGGAGGAAAAGGGGGCGACAGAGGATGAGATGGTTGGATGGCATTACTGATTCAATGGACATGAGTTTGAGCAAGCTCCGGGAGTTGGTGATGGACAGGGAAGCCTGGCATGCTGTAGTCCATAGGATCACAAACAGACACGACTGAGCGACTGAACTGAACTGAACTATGGTCTCACCTGGAAAGCTGTGTGAATTTCTGATCACCATACGCAGTTGGAATTAAGAAGATTATTTCAATTAATCTTATACCAAATATATTTAAACATCACATCCAAGGAAATTAGTATGTGGGGATCCTGTAGAAAACACCATGTAGTGTAGTGTAGTAAAAGTCACTCAGTCGTGTCCGACTCTTTGTGACCCTATGGACTATATAGTCCATGGAATTCTCCAGGCCAGAATACTGGAGTGGGTAGCCTGTCCCTTCTCCAGGGGATCTTCCCAACCCGGAGATCGAACCCAGGTCTCCCACATTGCAGGCGGATTCTTTATCACCTAAGCCACAAGGGAAGCCACAGGAAACAACATAAAGGTACACAAATGAAGGCTGAGAAAGGCTGTCTTTGGTTTTTATGTCTTTTAGAGTGTAAGCAAAAGGAGATTTACATTCTTTTCACTAAAACCTTGATTTAAAGATAGGTTTAGAATTGAAGGGGAAAAAATATGTATAGTACAACTTAACGTGTGCATGCTCAGTTGCATCCAACTTTTGCAAGTCCATGGACTGTAGCCCACCAGGCTCCTCTTTCCATAGAATCTTCTTTGTAAGAATATTGGAGTGAGTTGGCATTGCCTCCTCCAGGGGATCTCCCCCACCCAGGGATCAAACCCGCCACACAGTCCTTACTCTCAGGGTAATATATATTTTTCTGTACCAGAATATGACAAGTAATCTAATGTTCTGTTTTCTCTGAATTGATCTTGTTTTGACCCTGCACCATAGGATTTTCAGTTTAGAGCACTGAAGAAAGTGAGAATCTTTGATTCTCCTGAGGAGTTGCCCAAGGAACGCTCAAGTCTGCTTTCTGTGTCCAACAAATACGGCCTGGTCTTCGCTGGTGGAGCCAGTGGGTTGCATGTTTTTTCTACTAAAAATCTTCTTATTCAGAATAAACTGGGAGATGATCCTAATAAGATAGGTAAGTTACTTGGTTTATGTTGCATGATAGAGAGAGGAGCATAATGAAGTGCTAATGTCATTTGCTTCCCAGGTTTTACATAGTAAGAGTAAAACTACTGTTAGTCCTGAGGTTGATCCCCAAGAAGAGGAAGTGCTAGATGGGCAAGCCTTCCTGGGTGTTCTCTCTGGTCCTTTGCATTTCTCTTCTGCTGACTTGTTTCTCTGAACTCAGAGGGAAGAACGGCTTACCATTGTTCCACACATTTTATTTTTGTTCACTTCAACTTGGATTCTGGCTCTCTAGGAGAAGAATTTTGCTGCATGGCCTTTTAGTTGTCACAACAGCATCATCCAAACAAATGGGAATGTTTGGAGCATTGTTGCAAAAATATGGTACAGTACTATTTTCAACCAGGGCTCTGGCCACAGTTGGTTTCCCCAGGCTGTAAGAGGGAAAGTCCCTACAATACTCAGTGCAGTATTAGCCATCTATAAGAAAGCTGCAGTTCTTCTGCACAACTTGGTGTCAGCGTATGTGTGTGTATGTTTATGTAGATGCAAAAATGATTTCACATAGACCTGAATAGAGAGAGTTTGTGGCTTTTGCTTCGAACATTCCGTCTTCTGCTCTGTGTTTTTTTGTTTTCAGTCGATAAAGTTCAGAGCTTGCTGGTTCCTATGAAATTCCCAATACATCACCTGGCCCTGAGCTGCGATAACCTCACACTGTCTGTGTGCATGATGTCCAGTGAATATGGTTCCATTATTGCTTTTTTTGATATTCGCACATTCTCGAATGAGGTAAGCTGCCAGCAAACTCTAGGGACCTAAGAAGAGTGCCTGGTATTGAATCATAACCCAGAAGTTCCTGGTTGACCTTTGAATTCTTTTTCTAGATTTGAATTCGGGTTTTTAAGAGGTCCTTAATTATAGAATCATAAATCAAGATCTTTGAGATAATAGGGACTTCAAGAAATTATTTTGTAACACCATGTGCCCCAGGGTGCTGTCATTTCTCATTTACACTTGAGACAGCCAGGGCCCAGGGGCCCCTAAGTGACTTGCCTGAGGCCACAGAGTTAGTAGACAATGTCAGAAGTTCCTGCATACTAGGTTTCTGGCCTCCTACTGCAGCGTTCTTCCATTCCAGGCTGCTTAGTAATGGTAATAGTCAATAAGATCGAGTGTTTATATTGACTGCGTGCCAGGCCCTGTGCTAGTGCTTTGCATGCCTTGTTTTCATTCATGCCTGCCCCTCTTGGCTTTATACTAGCCTTATACACTTGGTATTATGGTCTTCATCTCAGAGATGGAAAAACAGGCCCAAAGAGTTTAAGTAACCATCCAAGAATCCAACAGTACTTGGGGGATTTTATTTGTTTGAGGCACTTTTTTTTTTTTTTTTTTTTTTTAATAGAAAGGAATAGCTTTATTCCTTTCCCGGGGAAAGGGGGATGCAGCAGGCTCATGCCCCTGAAAAACCGTGTCTCAACCTGAGGCTTTGGTGAGGAATTTTGTAGCAATGGTGCAACGGTGGAGTTGCTGATAGAAGATTATAGTGTTAAAAGGGCCTGCACACCTTTAATCTGGTCTCATGTGATTTCTCTTTTTTTTTTTTAATTTTTTGATTAAACATTTAATTTTGTTTTGGGATATAGCTGATTAGCAGTGTTGTGATAGTTTCAGGTGAACAGTGCAGGGACTCAACCATACATATTGAAGCACCTTTTATATCATTAATCTTTCATTAGCCTTTTACAACAAATCTTTCACTGAGGCTATTTTGGAATTTTGAAGCCTGCTGGGGCTTCTGCATACCAATTAAAATAAGCGCAGTATTTTAAGATGAGCACTCTCTAAAATTCAAAGGCCCAACACTGTTAAGAAGCAGAGTCTCAGTTTTTATTTTGTATCTGCTCTTTATCCATTGTTTTGCATTTGTGTATTCCCTGTTGAGAGTCCCTCTGAGTATGCTACAATAATTGATGGCCATTTTCAAAATTATGTTAAAATTGTCTGTAACAAATAGACTGTTGTATCAAGCTACAGTTTTTTTTTTCATGGTCATGGGGAAAAGCGAACTGTAATTTGAGAAAATTTGCATATTCAATAATTTTCTTGAACCATTGAATGTCTCTGTATTTATCTATTTATTTTTGCCTCTGGGCATTTGTTTTAAAAGGCTAAACAGCAGAAACGTCCATTTGCATATCATAAGCTCTTAAAAGATGCGGGAGGCTTGGTGATTGATATGAAGTGGAACCCTACAGTTTCCTCCATGGTGGCAGTTTGTCTGGCCGAAGGCAGCATTGCAGTCCTACAAGTCACAGAGACAGTGAAAGTGTGTGCGACCCTTCCTTCCACAGTAGGAGTAACATCTGGTGAGTACTAAAGTCTGTTATCCTGTAACATATGGTAATGGTCATCTATTTAAAAATTAATCTCTGAGGAAAAAAGCAAATGGGGCTCTTTGTCATCCTTGTGTTTTGGTAGAACTGGAGAGTGTGTATTTTATTTCTGTAGTTACTGTCCTTTAAGCCAAATAGCACACATGATTTACCTTCAATGTGCTTGGGTTTTCTGGAGAAATGTTTGGGTATAGAAAAGTTTGGTTTAGAACTGTGTTGTTTAAATAATTATTTTGACCTAAAAGATCAGACTCTGAAACAGTCATTTGTACCTTAGGGGGAAAATATTAGAAAATATCCAATAGAAGCAAGAGAAAGATTTCTTGATATTTGAAAACCTTTTCTATCCTCCTTGATTTATCTAAAGACTGGAGTTTTCTGCACTTTACAACTTTCTGGGCAATACTCCATTGAAAAAGCATTTTTAGCAACTGATTCAATGGCCCAGTAATAAATCACAATTTGATTGTGTCATTGACATGATGTTTCTTTTTTCACTTTACCAAGTAAGGATGATCCCCCAGTCTTCCGTGGACTGACAGAAAGAGGAACACAAAGTGGTAATTGTTGTCATTTAGTCGCTAAGTCATGCTGGATTCTTGTGACCCCATGGATTGCAGCATGCCAGGCTCCTCTGTCCATGGGATTTCCCAGGCAAGAATACTAGAGTGGGTTGCCATTTCCTTCTCCAAGAGATCTTCCCGACCCAGGGATCAAACCTGCATCTGCTGTATTGGCAGGTGGATCTTTGAGTGCCAAGCCACCAGTGAAGCCTGAAGTGGTGATTACATGGCTGTTTTGGTACATATCTCCTGGTTTGCTCCATTTTCTTCCGTTTTTAATTGGTAGCATTCTCTTGTTTACCCAGTGTGCTGGAGCCCCAAAGGAAAGCAGCTGGCTGTGGGGAAGCAGAATGGAACTGTTGTCCAGTATCTTCCTGTAAGTCTTGATTTGGGCTTCAGAGCATTTTTATCAAGTAACTGTTCTGGTCTTGGTTTGGGAGTATCTTTGCTGTTTTTTTCTGTTAAAATATAATTTATGTTCATTGCAACAAATCTGTCTGTACACAAGAGAATGCAGGAAGGAGTTGTCACGTGTCGACTCTGTCATCCTTTCCCTGTGGTCTTCCAGAGATAACATTCATGAATACTCTTCAGTATAAATTGGCAGAGAATCTGTGTATGTCTGATCAGACCTGGAGAGAAGGAGAGGCTCGTGGGCAGTGCCGAGGCCTGTGATGATGTGTATTCACCCTGTTCTCTGCAGGGTACAGAGTGGTGAATGTGGTGGAATAGGTTTGAGGTTCAGGTTCTGTTTCTTCTTTATCATCACCAAAAGTCATTACATGAAATTTGGTACATGTTCTTTTAGGGCATTAGCCTGTAAAACGATAATGCAGTTGTTGGATTTGTGGTCTGGTGATTGTTTGTTTGACACTGTTTTTTTTCAAATCTCTTTCAGACTTTGCAGGAAAAAAAAGTCATTCCTTGTCCTCCATTTTATGAGGCAGACCATCCCGTCAGAGGTAACACATCTGCTTTTCTTACTGGGCTAACGTCTAATGAGGCATTGTCTGTCGTGCAGAAATGGTAGACCATGTGAGGTGCCTGCATACCGGCTCAGGAAAGTGGTGGTGCCTCCTGTGTGAAAACTGTCGTTATTTCAGTTAGCTAATTAGGTCTCAATCCCTGGGATGGGAAGATCTGGAGAAGGAAGTGGCAACCCACTCCAGCCTCCTTGCCTGGGAAATCCCATGGACAGAGGAGCCTCGTGGGCTACAGTCTGTGGGTGGCAGAGGTGAACACGACTACGTGACCAAGCACAGCATACACACACAGTTACGTCGCTAGAGCAGTAATTCTCTGGTAGATGCCTGTGTCACTTGGTTAATGACATTAAATGGGTCCTGATATATATTTTTTTTAATTAGAATTCTTGATTATTTGCCTTGATTATCATCTCCTGGGGGGAAAATACCACTCTGGAATGAATTTAGGCTTTTTGAGTCTTTGTGAATTATATTTAGTGAAGTCTGGACCTTTTTAAAAGCTGTAGTAGTTGGAGATTTGTTTATCTATGAGCTGATAATTTTATAATGTACAGGGGTTATTCCAAGCACAAAGGTGGTTTATTAGGATGTGTGTCTTTCAGTTCTGGACGTTCTGTGGATTGGTACATATGAATTCACGATAGTATATGCCGCAGCGGATGGGACCTTGGAAACGGCTCCAGATGTGGTGATGGCTCTGCTCCCAGTACGTGTGTGAAAGGGGTGTCTTGATTATTTGAGAATTATAGAAGTCTTCTAATAAAGTTAGAGGCTCTAGACTTCACCCTCCTTTCCTTACTGGCCGTGGCACCACTTGAGGTGTGAGATTTTAGCGCTGCACTAGGGGCCTGAGGACCAGCATGGTGGTGTCCACTTAGAACACATTCTATTGTTGAGTCACGTGGTTAAAAAATCCTAAAACTTTACGTTGCAAACTGTGAGTTGTGATAGGTGTTAATCTGATGAAGACATTTTAGAAAAGCAAGAAAATACCTTGATTTTCAAAATTCATTCACTTAGTCAGCAACTGAACAACAGTGTGTCAATATGCAGTGGTATCATTTTTAATCTTTGCCAATCTGATATGAGAAAAAAGTGCTTCGTTTTTATTAACTCGTTTGGGTTCCTGACAATATCAAATTTTAAAAATAAGTTTGTTAAAGTGCCTTGTTTCAAGATTAAGATTTTCTATTCCCAGGGATAATATTAACACTAGCTTTGCTGAGTACCATTTATGTTCCGTGTACTAGATTAGAAACTTTCTACATATCCTTTCATATCTCACTTAAAGCAGCCTTTGAGGTAGATTTTTAGGTCCATCATCTGTTGTTGCTGTTCAGTCTCTGAGTTGTGTCTGACTCTGCGACTGCTTGGACTGCAGCACACCAGGCTTCCCTGTCCTTCACCATCTCCTGGAGCTTGCTCAAACTCATGTCCGTTGAGTCGGTGATGCCATCCAACCATCTAACCCTCTGATGTCCCCTTCTCCTGCCTTTGATCTTTCCCAGCATGAGGGTCTTTTCTAGTGAGTTGGCTCTTGGCATCAGTTGGCCAGAGTATTGGAGCTTCAACTTCAGCATCAGTTCCTCCAATGAATATTCAGGTTTGATTTCCTTTAGGTGTAGGTCCATCATACATAGGAGAAAACATTGTCAGAGAAGTTTAGTAATCTATCCATGCTGAAGTGACAGAGAAGTTTGAATTCAGTTTGGTCCATGGCCAGTGTTTCCATTCTTCATATTGCTCAGTGTTGTCTTTATGGTGTCTCTCTGTATTTTCTTTTTTTTAGTATATTTTCTCATAAAACTTAAAGGATTTTATCTTTTGAGATTCTTAACTTTGTAGAATTAAAGAAAAATCACCCATGAGATTTTTTTTTTTCTCATTCTGTTCAATGTAGAAAAAAGAGGAAAAGCACCCTGAGGTGTTTGTGAACTTCATGGAGCCCTGTTATGGCAGCTGTACCGAGAGGCAGCATCATTACTACCTCAGCTACATTGAAGAGTGGTGAGCTGTGGACCAGGGAGGGCACACCTGAGTCACTTGGTCCTGCTTGTTCTGTTTTGTCTCCTCTCTGTCAGAGAGGGGAATAGAGGTTGGAGGTGCCCTAAACGTATGCTTAGCTCATGTTGGATAATGCCTTTCTGACTACTACATCTGTTTCCCCAGTCTTGAATTATATAGCTCAAATACACGCTAAACTTAAAAATCCCATTTTTCTCAATAACTCCACTGATGACAAGAAAATACGGATATTTAAGGAACACATTAAAAGTTTCCCTCTGAGCTGAAGTGTCCCGTTGAAAGATGGATTACTTGAAACAAACCTTCTCTTCCTTCAGTTAGGTTGTTCTCTCCACAGGGTGGTATATTTATTGGGATCTGAGTTGATTCTGTAGTGTCTCTCCTTTGTCTTAAGTTAGGAGACAGTTGGCTGAGTCTCCAGGCCTCTGACCTATGGACTAAATAAAAAGTAAAGCTTTACGTCCAAAATCTTCTTACATTCAACGAGGTAGAAAAGCTTGCCTTTCTCCTTGACATCTAGAGGAAAGCTTTGTAGGTGTCACCACTGACTCAAGTCAAGCTACAGCTATTGCTGTTTGAACTTAATGGTCTTCCGGTTTTGTTCTTTGAAGGGATTTAGTGCTGGCAGCATCCGCAGCTTCCACAGAAGTTGGCATCCTCGCGAGACAGAGCAGCCAGGTAACGTTCCTCTTTTGTCACTTTCATGTGATGATGTTCTGAGAGGGATTTTGGAGGGGTTTAACCTGAGGTTAAGATTTAGATGATGTCACACTCCTTTTATTGAGTTTCTAGATGAGAGCACAGCTTAAAAAAGCTGTGGACCAAATGGCTTGAATATTGTGTTGGACAGACTTAGGTGTTGAATTTAGCAGTTCCTTCATTGTTATCTGAAGCCCTCTGTTTATTTCCACCCTCCATGAATACATCATAACCATAGTCGTAATCAAATGTATTCCAATAGGAATGTACCTGGGTGTGTAGGAGGCTTTTTCTGCTTTGTTCTGTTTAACTGTCTTTATTTTCCCCTTATTACTTGAATCTGCCTCTTCTGTTCAGTTAACTATAACCCATCCTTGATTATGGAAGAGAGGCATGCAAGTCAAACCAAACTGTGACTCTTCAGAAATACTTTGTTTGGAAAACCACCAGAAAGCTGAAAGCATCTGTGTAGACAAGCCCCTATCTCCCTCCCTCTGTGCTCCTCGCAGGCCGAAGCGGGCTGTGGTCGTCATGATGCGCCACCCTTAATGTGTAGAGTGACTGCACAGGAGACACAGCTCCTCAGCCGGAAACTTTCTTTTTTAAAAGTCTGCCTGGAGTTTGAAAACGTTCTGTGCATCCAATGCACAGGTACATGTGCCTCTTCAACCAGTCAGCATTTATCCATCCTTCTCAGAGTGGCAAGGTGGCCCACCATAAGTGCTTAGCTCTCAGAGTCCAGCACTCTTGAGTGCTGCTCTTGGATTAACTTCAGTAACAATCTCCTGATAGCACAAGTATTTTATGTATTCACACATTAAAAAACACTTTGATTTTTGCTTTTTATCATAGTAATTTATGTTCATGGTTGAAAAGTCAAGTAGTGGAAAAGGGCTTATACGTGAAAAATCAGCCCTTCCTGTTCTGTCCTGGTCTGTCCTGTTCTGTAAAAGAGACCATTTTTAACTTGTGGTCTCTCTGTCTCAGTGGTTACCTCCTTATCCCAAAATAATACTCTATTGCATCACTGGTTATTGATCGTTAACTTTAAATTATTGGCCATTACGGCAAATGAGGATTTAGCTCACATGTGACCTTCAGACTCCCCCGTCCTTCCTTTCAATAGGATTAAAGCACTGTTTTAGTCTCTTCTACTTGTTATCTTTGAACTTTAAGTGATCATTTTTTACTTTCAATTCTTATGCTTTTACCATGTACCATCTCTTATGATCTACCGAGCTGTACCATCTCAGTACCCACCCTTGCCTTGAGACAGCTGTTGTGACCTGCATCTCATATTCCACAAAATCAAAGCTGATATTGGTTGTATTTTGCCCTGTAGTGATTAGAAAGCCTTCTTTGTTTTGTGTATTGTTATATTGCTGATTGTTTTTCAAAGTTGGAACCCATTTCGTTTACTAATGTTATTGTGAATGTGACTGTTCACTTCATGCCTGAGGCTTGGACCACGATTATGTTTTCTTTCCTGAACAGTTTTTTTGTTTTTCTGTTTCTCGTTGATCATTATTCCTCCTTTGATTCATGCTGCCCGGTTTTGGTCAGCATTGAAAGTTAGACAAAATGTCTGTGATTTTTAAAAACCAGGAGTCATTTGTTGTAGGGCACAGATCCCACTCAAGCAAACATGAGCCAAAGGGGAGTTTGTTGGAAAGATACGGTGGTTTCTCAAGGAATCCAGTGGCAGGAAAATTGACCAGTGTGAGGAAGTGCACTGATAACTAGGAAGGCAAGAACTGAGGTCACCTTCTGTCTCTGTGGTCAAGTGAGCACGGGGCACCTGGCGGCTTTCTGGGCTGTGTGCTCACCACCACAGTCATTGTCCCCTGGCACTCCTGGTCCCCATCCAGGTTCCTCAGGGCAGCTGCTGACTGGCTCCATGCAGCCGTTAGATGGTCCCACTGTGTTAGGAGTCCGCTTGGATGTGGTAGAAGACACGTCAGAGAACGTTCGTGATAGTGATATTTGTTCACCAGACAGGAGCTTTGTACACCAGGAACAGATAGAAAGACTTGGAAAAGGAACCCCTTGCTTCCTTGGGGGGTTCATAGCTTTTAGACTATGTTTCCAGATTTTAGAGTCCCAGAGAAAGCAATACTAAACCAAGTGAGTTCCCTTTTTCTCCTCTCCTATTTGAACAGTGCTGGAGAAAGCTCTAACCTACATGGTATCTTCTTCTACTTGTTCTTTTTTCCAGAATAGTTGGGAATCTTGGCTGTTGGAGGATTCTAGTCGAGCTGAACTGCCTGTGACAGACAAGAGTGATGATTCCTTGCCCATGGGAGTTGCCATAGATTACACTAACCAAGTGGAAATCACCATCAGTAAGTATAGTCTGACATAGCTAAGCTACGTGCAGAAATAGTCTTCTTCCCATCATGGTTAGTATTCAAATCCAGGTCTACATTTTCACGATAGAACTTGCTCTGCCGTGCGCTTTTCACTTGTCGTGGCATGTCTCTGTGTGAAGAGTGAGACAGAGCGCACTGTACCACACTCATCTGATTTGAGTGGATATTCATTGACCAAGCACATACTCTGTGTATCTGTGTATCAGGTGTCTGTGTATGTAAGAATATGGCTAAAATACAGAACACCAACTTCATAGCCTTGTTTCTTTGCCCCTTCCGATTTCCCAGGGCCTCCCTAGCAGGTGGTGTATCCCAATACTTGGTTCGATGGCTTGGATAAGAAAATGGAGGCCTCAAGCACCGACTTCCAAATGGGGCCTGAGCTTGTGCTCTGAGTCTGTCTTTTCCCCTGCTGAGTCTTGGCGGGGCTGCAGTCCTGTGAAATGTGAAAGTGAGAAAAGACATATTCTTTCTGACAGATCTAGAGAACAAGCTAGTGGTTACGAGTGGGGAGAGGGACGTGGGGAGGAGGACTACAGGAGTGGAGGACTGGGCAGTACAAACTGTTGGGTGTGAGGCAGACCACAGGGAGCTAGTGTACGTAGCCAGTGTCTGGTAGTAACTGTAAATGGAGTGTAACCTTTAAAAATTGTATTAAAAATTAAGAGAATTAAACAAAAAAAAGAGCCAAGGAGACAATATAGTGAAAAGGCAGCGGGAAGGAATGGAAAAAAAATTTACAAAGCATATATCTGATAAGGATTGTTACCCAAAATATATAAGGAACCCATGCAACTCAATAGCAAAACAAAATAGATAACCTGATTAGGAAATGGGCAGAGGACCTGAATAGACATTTTTCCAAAGAAAGCATACGGATGGCCAACGTATATGGAAAGGTGCTCGGCATTGCTAATTACCAGCATAGGGGACTCTGCTCAATACTCTGTAATGATGAAATGGGAAAACGATCCAAAAAAGTGGGTGTGTGTATATACGTGTGTGTGTGTGTGTATGACTGATTCACTTTGCCATACAGCAGAAACTAATGCAACGTTGTAAATCAGCTATGCTTCAATAAAAACTTTTTAAAAAGTTTTCACCACACACTCAAAATGGTAACTACATGAGCTGATCAATGTGTTTATTAGCTTGACTGTGGTAGCCATTTCACAGTATGTGTGTCCTTCAAATCATGTTATATACATCTTAAGTACATAGCAATTTTTATTTGTCAGTTTTATATGAATAAAACTGGGACTGTATATATATATATATTTTAAAAGGCATATACTATGTGCCTCATTTTAGAGAGGTATCCGCGTCAGGCACCACTGAGTTCCCTTGTCCTTTCCCTGACCAGGCTGTTTGGTCTGATTCGCTCAGTTACTTTTGATTCTCACGAAGACTTAATTGACAAAATACATGCTTATCATTCAACTGTGAAGGACTATAAAGTAACTGGACTCACTTTTCTGTGTCCTTCAGTGTGATTTCCCCAAGAGTCTCTGTCATTTTTCCTGGAGGCTCCTGTATTGGTTGGGGGAATGCTGAACCTGTCTCCCTGACACTGGGACACACATAAAAATCAGAGCTTTGGGAGAGTCAGAGCCATTACGCAACTGCTGGTGTTTCTGTGTGCAGCTGACAGTACACTGGCCGTCTGATCACAGCTCTGCTTTAAAGAGCCGGTTCATAAACGCCGTTTAGATCCAAATCAGAGCGAATCAACTGCAGCTTGAATACAGATGAGTCCAGTGAAACCCCTTGCACTTCAGGCTGTCTTCACCTCCTGCGCCTGGGCCCTTCCATTGTCTTGGCTCTTCTATTACCTTGGTTTTCTTTTTTAACAGATGAGGAGAAGACTCTTCCACCTGCTCCAGTGCTTATGTTACTTTCAACAGATGGTGTGCTTTGTCCTTTTTACATGATCAATCAGAATCCTGGCGTAAGGTCCCTCCTCAGGACACCAGAGCGGCTCTCACTGGAAGGAGAGCGGCAACCCAAGTCATCAGGTGCGTGCCTCCACTGCCCCCCCACCCCGGTTGTGGCCGAGAGGGGGTCCTGCAGGCTCGAACAGGAGTGTCTGCTGGGATGAATGCTGTGAGGTCTCAAAGTGCCATCGTTGTCAGCCGGTGTCTCTTCAAGGCAGGACCAGTCTTCCCCTTGAACACATGCACATACTTGCTGTCTCACCCCCAAGCTTTATTCACCAACCTTTACTTTAGAGAAAAAGGAAGCTCAACCCGATGGATCCTGTTAGGTAATTTACTGACAGTACCCTGTTGTAAGACCCCATATTATATGATCTGAAACCCAACATGTTTAATGTGAGAAATTGGTTAAGTGACTGTACATCCATACAGTGAAATGCCATATAACAGTTAAAAATGTTATATTTATTAACAGGGAAAGGGCAAAACATGCCATCAAAGAGTACTACGATTCCTTTTTTTATGAGAAAAATATATACATTAAAAAATGAATTGTAAGATACTAAAATGTAGATAGTAACCACTGCTGGGTGGTGAGAACATGGAAATTTTCTTTTATCTTTGTATTTAATTTTCTTTAGTTCCTCCCCCCGCACATGCCACCCCCCCCCCGCCCCCCCCAAGGTATCGCTTAAGTAATACATGCTTATTGGAGGAAAATTGAAAAAGACAAAAGCACTTTAGAGCCCATTAGTCATCAAGCAATAGCCAGTCAACATTTTGGTACATATCCTTTATGTCCATAAATGCATACATATAAATGCCAGTCTGCATTTTCAGCATTTTCTCAGTGACAGTGACCTGTGAGAACAAAACAAACTTTTTAGAAGGGCATTGTTTCATATTTTGGAATTTCACTAGTATTTCTCTTTTTGAATTCTGTGAGTATATAACTAGTAAGCTTTTTCTCTTCTAACACAGTTTGTAAAGCTCATAGTATAACCAGTTCTATATCTGGTAAGAAGCATGTGGACCAGTGGGTTTGGGTATGGTTGAGAACACTTAAGGGTGTCTTAGCACACTGCTTCCCAGTGCAGAGTGAATTGTACATCATAAATAGAGCCGCTTGGATACTTGGGCTCCTGTCAGCTGTCAGTGTGACCCCAAGTAATATACTAGGTGCCTTGCATAGACTGTCAGTGCTGTTATGTTGGGAAACCTCCTCACCACAGTGTATGCTCGTGAGTGGTTTCCTTCCATTTAAGTAGTCCTGAGTCCCCTGAACTCCCTACACCCAGTTTCTGGGTCCATATATAATAAGCAGTATGCCCTGTAAAGTCAGGAGCCTGGGGAATGATGTTTGTATCTTTTTCTTTCCTTTTTTTTTTTACTTGCTTATTTGACTGCATCAGCTCTTTATTGTGGCATATGAAATCTTCTGTTGCAGCCCACAGTCTCTCTAGTTGAGACACACGGGCTTAGTTACTCTGTAGTATATGAGATCTTAATTCCCCAATCAGGGATTGAACCTGCACCCCTGCATTGCAAGGCGGGTTCGTTACTACTGAACCACCAGGAAAGCCCCAGGAAGTATTAATAGATGTACTTGTATTTCATATTTTCAAAGAAGTGAACATTTACTTGGGGTTCTCTGTTTTCAGAAAGTGGCATTTTTATGTGTTAAATCACTTCAGTCATGTCCGACTCTTTGAGACGCTATAGACTGTAGCCCACCAGGCTTCTCTGTCCTTGGGGATGCTCCAGGCAAGAATACTGGAGTGGGTTGCTCTGCCCTCCTGCAGGGGGTCTTTCCCAACCCAGGAATCAAACCCCGCATCTCTTATGTCTCCTGCATTGGCAGTGGATTCCTTACCACTAGCGCCACCTGGGAAGCTGAGCATTTTCATGGTTGTGTCCTAAGTATTTCATTCTTTTACATACAGTGAGGATAAACTATCATCTCTGACAGTTTGAAAGAATGAAGATCTATAATGTTTTGATTGAAAAATACTGCTTTCTTAGTTATTTGGAGAATAATTTTGGAGAATTTAGAGAATAAGCTTGTTTATAGAAAGTTTGGAAAATAGAAAAAATTTTAAACTTGCCTTTTATGGTATTCTCTTCCAGTGTTTTTTCATAAACATCTTCCTTCATAGTTGTGATCATATTATATACATAGTTGATGTGCAGTTCTTTTATTTAAATTTTAAGTGTTTTCCAGGTTCTTATGCAATTCTTATGATTTATTTAAGGATGTTTAATATTCTGTTGAATATATTTTACCATTGGGTTGTATTAAATATCTTTTTCATTTTTTAAGTTACTTCATAGGTATTATTCTTAGAATTGGGATTACAAGGTCCATTTTTTATGATTTTTTTGAGATTTAATACTAAAATGTTTTCTTGAAAATTGCTAAATTAGGTACCTGGTAACAAAAAGTTTCAGATTTATTTTACCCTTTCACACCCAGATGGTTATATGTATTTATATTTTGATAATTTAGAGAACCAAAGTATGTCTCATTTTTGTTTCTTTGACTAGAGAGAATGTGTATATTTTCTTCCTGTGAGTTAGATTCCCAGAATTTATCTGTTAAAGTCTCAGGACTTCCCTGGTATTCCAGTGGTTGGGACTCTGTGCTTCCAATACAGGAGGTGTGGGTTCGATCCCTGGTGAGGGAACTAAGATCTCACATGCTTCGAGGCATGGCCAAAAAATTTAAGAAATAAATAAATGAAAAATTTAAAGTCCCCAAGATTTTTGTTGTTGCTTTTCTATTTTTGTTTTTTCATGTTGATTAATTTTTGCCTGCACCAGGTCTGCATTGCTGCATGGGGTTTTTTCCAGTTGTGGTGAACAGGGGCTGCTCTTTAGTTACACAATGCACAGGCTTCTCATTGTGGTGACTTCTTTTGTTGTGGAGCCCAGACTGTAGGGCACCAGGGCTTCAGTAGTTGTGGCACATGGGGTTAGTTGCCCCAAGGAGTGTGGAATCCTCCCAGACTAGGGATCGAACCCGTTTGCCCAGCACTGGCAGGTGAACTTAACCACTGGACCATCAGAGAACTCCTCAAAAAGTTTTTTAAAATCTCAATTTTTATTTAAAAAATAAAACATATTACTTGTCATCTGCAGATTTTTTTCAGCATACCTTTTGGTTGTATGCCTATTTTTGTACTTAGTCAAATCTTTACCTTTTGTGATTTTGGGGGTCACTTTTAGGTTTATCAGGTTGTTAGGCACTTGGACTTAATTCACTTTTTGCTGCCTTTGTTTTGAGATATAGTTATATATATCCTTTTGTATATCTCAAAACAAAGGCGATATATCTTTGATTAAACTGGAGTTGTTTTAGTGACTATTAAGAGGCGTAGGTCTGAGTTAAAGTTTTTTCCTGATAATAAAATATTGCAGAGTGACTTACTTTTCACTGTGACATCGAGAAGTGTGTTTTTTCTTTATTACTCAAGTCGGTGTTTATGAAATCATGTTAGTCTAATGTCTTTCTGTATTTTCTTTTTCCTTCAAAGTTTTAGATATCTTGCCATACGGAATGTTTGCTATGGAAAGTTCAGCATCAGCTCTCATTTCCTCTCCCCACTCCTTTTGGAATGAGGACCAATTATTTCTGGCTTCATTCTTCCACCAGCCCTTTCCCACTTGCTTTCTGTGATGTGGACCTCCACTGTCATGGCGTTAACTTGTCTCTTCCTTTTTCCTCCCTGTGTTTCATTGCAGGAAGTATTCCTACTACCCCCACCTCCCCTCAGGCCCCTCAGAAGCTTGACGTGCCAGCCGCTGCAGCTCCTGCCTCTGTTCTGCCTTCATCACAGGCCGCCCCCACCTCCACCTTCTCTTTGCCTTCTGCTGTGTTCTCCTTTGGTTCTTCATCCTTGAAGTCCTCTGGTTCTGTCCCTGGGGAGGCTCCTCCGAGTTCCAGTGGCTCTGACGGTGCCAAAGCAGCCCTGGCCTCTGGTGCATCGCCCTTCTCTTTTGCTCCTCCTTCTCAAGCCTCCCTGGCGCCCACGCCTGTGGCCTCTCCCATGACTCCCTCAGCTGCTTCGTTCTCCTTTGGATCATCGGGTTTTAAGCCTACCCTGGAAAGCACACCAATGCCAAGTGTGTCAGCTCCAAACGTGGGAATGAAGCCCACCTTCCCACCGTCAGCTCCCGCAGTCAAGGTCAACCTTGGCGAAAAGTAAGTAACACTTCAAGTTTGACAGGTAGAAATACCGCTTGTTTTTCACTTACATGTGGGATCGTAGTTCCCTGATCAGGGATCTAAGTTCCCCGCATTGGAAGGCAGATTCGTAACCACTGGACCACCAGGGAAGTCCTACGTGTATCTTATTTTTTCACTTCTGTACCTGCTTGTTTTGTTCTCACCACCAGAATATAAGCCTCTTGAGAGAAGTATCCCTTTATACTTTGTAACCTTTTGCATAATTGCCATTGAGTGTAAATACTACCAGCTTCCCCCTCCACTCTTCTGTATTCTCCCCTGTTACTGTGGAGGGGATGCCAGCTGCTATCATTGTTGATATTAAATTGTCATGCAGCTGCTTCATTCTGAAGGTTGCCTAGTATTCCATTGTGTAACAGCATGATTTATTTCACTAGTCATCTGATGCTGTATACCTATATTGTTTACAGACATTTGATCTTTTAGGTGAAACTTACTTCCCCTTCCTAGTAGACCGTCAGCATCCCAGAGATGGTGACCTGCTTTCATCTTCCATTCTCCTTCCCTAGAGATGATTATCCCACGAGTCCTCAGAAATTTCCTTGACAAAGGGAGGGTACTAAACTCTCCACAGTCCAATTGAGTCCCACCTTCTTTTTTCACTCAGCCTGATAGGATAGACAGTAAATGTTTTATATCATGATAAACTTAGTTTTGTTATCATGTTAAATATGTATTTGATATTTTCATTTCAAGTAAGCAGATGATTAATGTTTCCATGCAGCCTTCACCTTTTGTAAGAAATAGCTAAACATTTGCACTTCTTGAAGGCAGAAGAGTCTAGGAAGTTACCTTTTGATGATCACTCATGACTGTTGAGAACAATCCCACAGCAGCAGGCTATTCTGATCCACTCGGGCTGCCGTTTTCAGGTTCACAGCTGCAGCCACCTCGGCTCCTGTTCACAACTCACAGAGCACACCCTCGATGCTGCCCTTCTCCTCGGCCTCCAAGCCAGCTTCCTCTGGACCTCTCAGCCACCCCACGCCCCTCTCAGCATCATCCAGTTCCTTGTCATCCAAGTCCTCAGTCACTCCATCGGCATCAGGTATGATTTTAAGCAAACAGCTTCAAAGCTCAGTCCCAAATTCCCAGATTAGCATTTCTCCAAGTTATTTAAAAATCCTAGCCAACATAGCTGGACTGGACTCCTTTTTCTTGCTTCCTGTAACTCACACTGAAGTCCAATGGCTTTTGTACTCCGGTTTGGAAAGATTCATAATGGCTTCAGTGCTTGTCTCTCTTTTGTGGGGCATTTATCTTCACGCAGAGCTTGCCCTCCATGGAGGTCAGTCACTAAGCAAGTCTTGAAGACACATAGATGATAAGGAACCTGCAGTGGCTTTCTGCTTATTTCCTCTGGTGACTGTCCTGGATTTTCACACAGCCCTACCATAAGCAGATATTTAAAATAAAGGTTGTGATAGTGGTTATATCCAAGTTGAAGTGCATTATACAGCTCCATGAGCAATTGTACCCAGACTGTCTTTTTTCTTCTTTCAAACCTCAGAAAGACTGCATATTATAATCTGAATACCACTCCTTTCCCTGAAAGTCAACATTGTGATCTACTTCCTTTCTGTCTTTCTTTCTTTTTAAAATATGAATTTATAGTTGGTGATCTTGGGTTTCTTTTTCTTTTTTTTAAAAGAATTAACCTGACCTAAAGAATTAACAAGCCTTTCGTTTTTTCATATCTCTTTACAGTTTAGGGTAGAAGAAATGTACCACACCGCACGTACACTTTCTCCCTGTCTGCTGCTCACCACCCACATCTCCCTACTGCCATTGCCGTTATTTAATTCTTAACAGTTTGATGGCTCCTGGATCGTTGGGTTGTACTCTAGACCCACTGGGGGAGTCCCCTCCCTCACTGTTTAATCAGGTTCTCTGGAGATGAGGCTTGGGTACAAGTTTTTGGTGTATTTGTTTTTTAAAAGTTCCTAGGTGGTTCTCATGTGCAACAGACTTGTCCTAGAGGATTCTAGGAGGGTCCTGAAGGCCCTGTGAGTTCTTCCTAGGTGATGGGAATTGTTGTTCTCATGGTCTTTAAACTTTGTCCCCAGTTCACAAAGGTCATCAGGCGCCTCTTGAGGATTAGGGATGGGCTGAGTGGACAACCTCCTGGTCCTGCACACCAGTGCACATACCTATTATCAGAAACATTCCAGTTTTACCTGCTTTACAAGGGAACTTCCTGTTTTACAATGTTATATGTGTTTTTTAGGTATTTGGAAACTGTGAATATCTCTTGATAACCAAGATCATAAATGGGGACCAGGGAGTGAAAAACTTCTTTTATTAGATTTAAGGAAAGGATATTCATGGTGGAAAAATAATGGGAATGAATACTGTTTATTTTGACTGACTTCTTGTTCTTACAGGGCGAGCTGCTCAGGGCAGTCCAAATCCAGTGCCCTCAATGGTCCAGAAATCACCTCGGATAACCCCTCCAGTGACTAAGTCAGGCTCTCCTCAGGTATGTTTAAACTCAGCCTGCAATACTGTGTTTATTAGTTTACTGCCCCAAACATACATGTTTATGAAGGGGGTTTTTTGGGGGGTTTTAGAATTCATACCTTTGAAAAAGTATTTCGGACTGTGTGATAGGAAGTACCGAAGTGGGAGCTATGAATGTAATGTTTGCTCATAAAAGCCATTTAACGCAACCCTAGAATCTTAGGGTTGTTTTCTCTGCTGATTCCTGAGCGTATCCATGCTATGTTCCATTTGTGGAATCCTATTCATGTCTGAAGACTGTAGTATAGCACCTGATTTTTTTTTGTCATTCCCAAAGTATCAAGAAATCTCCCACTGCCCTCTTTTTTTCTGCCTTTCCATTATGACTTGGTTTATTTTATTTAATTTTTTACTAACATAGAGTACACATAGGGGGAAGGAGGACACATATCCACCTGGGTGAATTGTCACCAGCTGAGTACACCTAGGTAACCAACACCCAGAACAAGAAACAGATCATACTGGGGTCCCAGAGTCCCCCTCCTGTGAGCCCTTCTAGACACTACCCCTACCAAAGGGGTCTCACTGTCATGATTTCTAATAGCATAGCTTAGTTTAGCCTGTGAGTACCTTCTGTGAAATGGAATGACACAGTGTACATTCTTGTATCTGGCTGTTTTGCTCAGTGTTATGTCTGTGAGATTTTTCCATGTCGTCATTGCTGTCTGGAATTCACTGGCGACTATCACTACAAGTTTCATCCCACCCTTGACTGACACTTGAGTAGTTTCCAGGTTGAAGTCGTTGTGAATCGTGTTGTTATGACCACTCCAATTGACATCTTTGGGTGAATATGTGTATGCATTTCTAGGAGTGGAATTGTTAGGTCATAGAATATGCATATATTCCTTCTTAGTACATTCCCACCAAGCGTATTTGAGTTCAGCTGCACATCCTCACTAGTCTTAGTAGTTTACATTTTTATTGTTGTTGTATTTTATGGTTTTAATTAGTATTTCCCTGATGACTAGTAAAATTGAGCTTTTTTTCATCTGACTATCTTCTTTTCTATGGTGTCTGTACAAGTATTCTACCTATTTTTCCATTGGGTTGTTTTTTTCTTATTGACTTGTAAGAGTTCATTCCTTATTGGATATGCATATACATGTGTAAACACATGTATGTAATGCAAATAGTTTCTCACTCTCTGAATTGCCTTTACCTTCCCTTAAGGTGTCTTTTGATGACAAGTTCTTAATTTTAATGTAATTTAATTATTTTTTTAAGATGTGTACTTTTTGTGTTGTTTTGAAAATAAGTTCCTGTTCCAAGGTCAAAAAGATATTTTCCTAAAAGTTTTGTTATTTTGCTTATAATATTAGATCTATAGTCTATCATCTGAGTTTATTTTTATAGTTTAAAGAAAATTTTTTTGGAGAAGGAAATGGCAACCCACTCCAGTATTCTTGCCTGGAAAAGTCCATGGACAGAGGAGCCTTGCAGGCTGAAGTCCATGGGATTACATGACTGAGCATGTGTGCACGAGGGTAGAGGGAGATGGGTTGGTAGCAATAAAGTGGTAGAACTAAAAAAAGGAAAATTTTTTGTCCATTTCCTGCTTGACTACTTGAGTGCCCTCAGAGCAGGAGTCGTGTCTCTTTCTTCCGTCTCTCCCAGCCTGCTGCCCTCCCTGCCCCAGCACATGGCCGTACAGTGAATGCCCGGTTTTCAGCCGGAGCTTTTGGCATAGTACGTGGCGCGTGGCCTTCACTAACGCCACTGTTCTGCCGAATGCTTATGCAGTCTAAAACTCTTCTATATGTTCATTGGTGTAGGTAACAGACCACCTGAAGGTCCTCTCAAGCAGAATTCTTTTCTTTTTTTTCCATTATTTATTTATTTGGTTGTGTTGGATCTTAGTTGTAGCATATGAACTCTTAAGTTGGGTCTTATGGGATCTAACTCTCTGACCAGGGATCAAACCCAGGCCCCCTGCATTGGGAGCACAGAGTCTTAACCACTGGACCACCAAGGAAGTCCCAAAGCAGAATTCTTGACCTCTGTCTTCCAGGAACCTGTCCCTGTTCTGGTAGCCCCATCTCAAAAAGCAGACTAACCTGGCAGTTTGCTCCAGCCCCTGATCCGGAAGTCATCTGAATTCCTCTCTGTAATAGCTCCTGTCCTGGTCCATACTAGCAGAGGTCTTGCCAGCTTTGCTCTGTGATGTGTTATTTGTCATAAATCCACATCTCTGTCCCTGCTGATACCGAATTTCAGGCCATTACCATCTGTACCCTCAGTAGCCTCCTGACCACTGTTTCTTCTCCTACCTGTCACTGTCTTCCATGCTCTATTGAATAGCAGGAGGAATCTTCTAATATCGTAAATCAAAGAATAGTTTCAACTCTCCTAAAACTTCACTAATAGTTTTCCATCACAATAAAATCCAGACTCCTTGGTATAGTCTTACATGACCTCCCTCTGCCTGCCCCCAACTCTCTCCCTGACTTCATGTGACCACATTCACTTTTGCCCCTAACTTGCCAAAGTCTTTTCTGCACTTGCTTTTCTCGCTGCCTGGAGGTGCTTACCTAAACTTGCTGTAGCTTTCTCCCTTACTTCATATCTCAGTGCAGAGACAGTGCTCAATGAAGGCTTTTGGGCCATCTCATCTGAAGCAGTGTTTTAACTTTCATTCTCTCTATATGTTCCCGTTCGTTTTTTTCACATCACTTATCACTTGCTGCAATTACTTAAGACTGGCTTACTTCTTATGTCTTGTCCCAGTGGAAGGTGAGTTCTGTGAGAGTAGGGACCTTATCTGCCTTGTTTACCTCCATCTCCACTGTCTAGAAATGCCTTATACCAAGAAGGCACTCAGCAAATACGGGTTCAAAAGACTGAATGGTGGAACGGTAACAGTATTGTGAGAGTGCTACACCTATGACAGACACTGAGCCACCTATTCTAGGAAGCCATTGCTTGTAGCATCTTGCTTGGGCTATGGGATGCGCTTTTAAACCTTTGCCTTTCATTTCAGCCAAAATCACTTCAGCCTCCTGTTACAGAAAAGCAGGGACATCAGTGGAAAGAGTCAGATCCTGTGATGGCCGGAATTGGGGAGGAGGTAAATTTGTTCCTGCAGATTTTTTCCAGAAATAGCTCTGATGGTGAGACTTGAATGGCTCTGGGTGCTGACTCCTATGTGACTATTTTATTCTGGCATTGAGCCTTGGTGTGTCCTGGGAGTCCGTGCTATTAGCGGGCCCAGGAGCCGTGACAGGACTGCCACACCATTCAGACTGAGTCATCTCCTCATTTGTGGCCTCGACAGATTGCTCACTTTCAGAAGGAGCTGGAAGAGTTGAAAGCCCGAACGTCCAAAGCCTGTTTCCAGGTGGGCACATCTGAGGAAATGAAGATGCTGCGAACAGAATCAGATGACCTACACACCTTTCTCTTGGAGATTAAAGAGACCACAGAGGTTTGTATTTTTGATACTCTTCCTAAGTTAAACATTGTCATCCTGATATTCCGTGGGTGTATATATTTTTTCTCTTAAAGGACCACTGGTAGTGTTTTTTATGTGGATGAGTGGTTTACCCAGGAGTACCTGACTTCAAACCCTACCTTTTGTTTTAGTCACTAAGTCGTGTCCGACTCTTTGTGACCCTATGGACCATAGCTCGCCAGGCTCTTTGGTCCATGCAGTTTCACATGGATACTGGACAATAAACTATGTGACATTGCGCAAGTTATTCTAACAGCTCTATGTTTTAGTTTTTTCATGTGGAAAATGGAATAGTAAGTACTTTGTATCCCATTGACACAAGGCATTCCATTAAAGTTTATTCTAGTTGTTAGTTTAGGTATATTTGAAAATTTACTAGCTTTTTTTCTTGGTATAAAAGCAAACTTTAATGAAGATATTGTGGGTCATTTATAGGAGAAAACTTACTGTCTTTTATAGTCAATTGTTAGGTTATAAAGTGTTAAGTTTAAGAAAAAAGCAGGATACTCAAGAGCGTACACAATATAAAAGTAACAAATGTTGGCTGTTCACTGTATTATTTACTGTGTTACTTTTTTTCCAGCTGCGCAGGGTCTTAGTTATGGCATGTGGGATCTAGTTCCCCAACCAGGGATCAAACCCAGGGCCCAGCATTAAGAGCTCTTAGCCACTAGACCACCAGGGGAGACCCCTGTGTTTCTATTATTACTCCATACTATGTGCCAGGCGTCTCAATATTATCTCAATGAATCTTCACAGCTTTTCTATGTGGTAGGCACTATTATTCTTTGTTTTGCAAGAACAGGAAACCTAGGCTTAGAGAGATGAAGTGTTTTCCCAAAGTCACCCAGTTACTGAGTGATAGTGCCAGGATCCCAATTCAGATTGCCTGACTCCAGAGTTCTGGTCTTTAATATCGCACTTGGAGATAGGAAAGTTCTCAAGGGTGGGGGAGGGATAAATTGGGAATTTGGGATTAAGAGATACATACTCTCTATATCATAGATAGACCACAAGGACCTACCATATAGCACAGGGACCTGTATTCAATATCTTGTATTAATAATAACCCATAATGGAAAAGAATCTGAAAAAGAATTATATGTGTATGTGTATATGTATGTAAAACTGAATCACTTTGCTGTACATTTGAAACATTTTAAGTCAACTATACTTTAATAAAAATTTTAAAAGTTAAATAAAAGAGAATTCTCCAAGGTTTTAGCAGTGATCATCTTTATTTACTTATTTTTTTATTCTTTATTTTTCGACTGCACCCTGCAGCATGCAGGATCTTAGTTCCCTGACCAGGGATTGAACCCACAGCCTTGGCAGTGAAAACACCAAGCCCTTCCTTACCACTGAACTACCAGAGAAATCCCAGTGATCATCTTTAGACGGAAGGATTACCAGTATTTTTATTTTTATTTCCTGAGTTTCTGATCATTAAAGTTGTATTTTTTTAATGAGAACGGAAAAAAAAAAAAAAAAAAAGAATGTTAGTATCTTTCTTTCCAAGCAGTGAAATTCACTTTTGGCTCTGTTCAGATGTTCATCTGAGAAGCACCACCTTGATCTAGCAAGAAAGGTTTATTTCTCAGAAACACCACTTTTGTATCAGCCCATCCTTGTACCTTTTCTAGTCTCTTCATGGAGATATAAGTACTCTGAAGACAACTTTACTGGAGGGCTTTGCTGGTGTCGAAGAAGCCAGAGAACAGAATGAGAGGAACCGTGACTCCGCGTATCTGCACTTGCTTTACAAGAGGCCGCTGGACCCCAGGAGTGAAGCTCAACTCCAGGTAGGAGAACCTCGCCAGAGCTGCCAAAAACAGACACCTAGACGGGCACACTCTGGAAGGTCTGGGTTTGCATGACTCCCTGGACAAAGTTGTTCATTTCCTCTGAGTGCTAACCCACTTCATATATACCTTCTTGACTGCAACAAAGAAAACGACACTTTCCCCTTGAGGTTTTTTTGGATCAACAAAAAGATAATTTTTAATTAAATCTTAGGCTTGGTAGAAAGTAGCTGTTGAAAAAGATACATTTAGAAATCAAATCAGGAATAATAATTATTAATGTAACAGCTGTTCATTGGGCGTCAAGTGCTCTGAGAGGTGTTTTTAATACAGTATTTCTAGTCTTCAGAACCTGCTGCTGTGCTTGGTGAGGTTACTGGTCCCATTAGTCACTCCACTCAGGTGGAGTGCCGTGGGCCAGGGTGCTTGCCCGAGATCATGATGTTGCTGGTCAGAGTGGGATCAGAATCGAAGCTTCCACCTGCCAGACTCCTTCCTGTAACTGTTGGTAGTTACTTTTCTCATTAATTCATAACTATTCCTTTGGCTAAAAATCTGGTTTTTGTTTTCATCTTTCAGTGTAGTCAAAGTTGTGTCACAGCTTTAGGTGAGGATCCTCTCCCACCACCTCGAGTTTGCCTAGAATCTGGTAGGAGAGGCTGCAGGGGCAGCAGAGCTGGTCGTCCTCCCCAGGTCATCCTCACATGAGGGTCTATGAGTGTGATGAACCCCCTCCTGCCTCACAGGCTCTCTGTTTCTGCCATTTCCATGCCACACCTGGTAAACTTACTGACAGCAGGAAATGAAAGTGGCTTCTCCTTCCGGAAAGGTTGAAACCCCAGTTGTGTCCTTCCGCCCCTGGGGTGTTTCTCAAAGTGTCCTTCTCTTAGGGATGGTAACTCATTTAGCAGAGAGTGCCAGCTGCCTGCCTCCCTCTTGTCAAATCACAGGCCCCTGTGTTGCATCTGATTACGCTTTCTTCCCACATGCCTTTTCAGTTCTTGCTCTGTATCCAAGCTAAAAGAATACAGCTTTGGGGGAACACTTTGCCCATGCAAGGAAAATAATTTTCTTTTTTCACAGTGCGAAGTAGACAATAATAGCTAGCATTTATTGAATGCATACGATATACCAAAAAAGGATAAGGGAGATAGAGACACTGGAACTATTTAAGTCTCACCACTAGTCAGTGCTGGACCTTGGAGCCTGGGTGGTCTGTCTCAGAGCTTGTCCTCTTCAACACTTCACTGCAGCTGGAGTAGCAGCGGAAGGATGAACATGAAAGTAGAATGTAGGACGGTTTGCCATGGGATTGCAAATGGGAGAAATATTTGTGCTAGGCCTTAAAAGAAAAGGTGTTGTTTTCCTGGTAAGCAAAGTTGGGAGGGCATTCAGAAGAAAGAGCATGAGTTCATGCAGAGATGTGGTCACATTTGAAGTGTCCACAGTAAAGGGCCTCCCTGTAGTCACGGAGTACTGAGTTGAAATTTGTATTTGATGCTAAGGTTACTGCTGCTTCCTAGAATCAGCCTGACCCTCTTTTAAGTGACATTGTCATCTTTAGTTAGGGCACATACCCTTGTCCAAGAATAATTTTGAAAATACAGTTAAACACAATACAATATTGGTACAGATGTAAAACTATTTCCCCATGTATAGCACTTCATCTCCATTTGTATACATGTTTAATGAAATGCTTCATTTTCATTAGTGGAGTGCTCTATTTTAATTTTTGAGAATTAAGTTATGATGCTATAAAGGTTAACACTAGATCAGAATTTAAAGAAAATTATTGCAGGCCTAAAATGAATTAATAGGTAAGACTTTTAATAAAGGTAAATTCCATTTCTAGTACTGATACTATTCTTTGTTTTTGAGAAATGACTTTTTCCCCACTGGTGAGATGGCTTATGTGTTCTATTCTATGACTAGATGGATAGGTGCAAAATTATTTTCAGTGCTGTTTTGTAGGATAATTTTGTCTGTATTACAGTTAATTTCATGGGTGGGAGAGCAAAATCTAAATGGGTGTACTATTGGAGTAGCAGAGTACAGTGGAAAATTCCTAGGCCATGTGGAGATACTTTACAAGAGCTGAAAAATGAGATCTAAGCCAGAACATTGGTTCCCCAGAGGCCCTGGGCTGACACACCCTTTCTGTTTCCCTTTTCTTAACACTATCTCTCTGTCACACACTTTAAAAGGCTGGGTTTCTCTACCCTAATAATTATTTGTTGTTATTTAGTTGCTAAGTTGTGTCTGACTCTTTTGTGACCCCATGGACCAGACTCCTCTGTCCGTGGGATTTTTCAGGCCAGAATGATGGAGTAGGTTGCCATTTCCTTCTCCATCTAATGGTTATATTAAAACCTGTTATGTTTTCCTTATTCCTTGTGATTCTCAGTGTAAAAAGACTTCAAAGTCATTTTAACTGTTTTGAGACACATTCCTGCAAACTACTAGAAAACTGAGTCATTTTGCCATTTCGTTTTTTCCTTATAGGAAATTCGGCGCCTTCATCAGTATGTGAAATTTGCTGTCCAAGATGTGAATGATGTTCTAGACTTGGAGTGGGATCGGCATCTGGAACAAAAGAAAAAACAAAAGTGAGCGAGCTCTCTCACCCACCATCTTGATAGTGCTGTGGTCTTTTAAAAAGATCATTTAGGAGGGTTTCTGAAAACCCTACACAAGTTCTTTCTCTTTGACACAGTCATTATACATCAAGAAGTTCTATGGAATAATAACATTGTTCACAGTAATACATAAAAGAATTTACAGCACAGTTTATGAGAGTGAAAAATTGGATTCAACCTAGTTATGCAAAAGTTAAGAGTAGCTAAATCTGACTGCATTTTTCTCTTAAACAAAATACTGTGTAACCGTTGAATCTCATATTCTCAAAAAAATCATGTTAAATATCTTTTCTGTTTTACATGAAATATACAAAATATATAATTGTGTAACTAATTATTAGGTACAGCATATAAAATATGAAAAAATTAAGACATGAAGTCATACTGGATGACCTCAGTGTAGAAGTCTAATGTAGAAAAGGCTGGTAATAAATCTATCAGAATACTCACTCACAGCTGCAAGATCAGATTCAGAGGGGTTTTTCTTTTACACTTTCCTGTATATTCCAGATTTTCTTTTGAAGGAAACATTGCTAATTAGTTTGAATAACTAAAAGGATGAGAGGAATGATAACAGATAGAGGAAAACCTTCTATTGTGATCTTCTGTCCATGGATATTTGGTTTGATGCCTTGTGTTTTCCAGAAGGAGTAGAATACAGTACATTGTGAAAGCAATAAGCTGATGTGAAAAACAGGTCAGCCCTCCAAATGGTAGATTTCTGAAACACCTACACTTGATCAGTGTGTTTAGCCTTGTAAGGAAATAAACCAGGAAATGATTTGTTTATTTGTTTACAAAACTGTGAGGTCACAGATTTAAGTAGGGCAGCCTGAGTGTTGTGTCAGGGGCAGGGCTAGAATGTGTTTAAAATTCAGTAAACAGAATTTAATACATGAGATTGTATAGCGTGGAGAAAGGCTTGTGCCCAACCCAAGGAACCTCAGAGCATAGATGTGGGAAGACAGAGGTGAAAATTGATCTTCCCAACACTGGTGGGGCAGATTCTGTGACCTGGAGCCCTTGTCCCCTGGGGCAGCTGGGCCCCTTTAGAAGAGGTTTCAGAGGGCACTCCCCTGTTGCTAAATTCATGTTCCTCCCCAAGTGAGAGAGAATGGCCTGACGTGACAGCATGAAGATGCTGCTCGGCTTGACAGTTGGAATACTCTTGTCTAATTAATACGTTGACTTTTTAAAAAGTGCATGAGGCTAACAAGAAAAGGCAGACTTTCTTCTCCTTTAACAACCCCATGGATTTTCTATTAATACTTAATGTGCCTTTTTAAAGTTTCCTTTCTACAGAGTTCTGATTCTTAAATTTATAGTTTGCTGGCACGTCTTTCTTTTAGATCCTTCTCTAAATATTATCTGGAACCCCACTGAAATGCCTTTTAAAAATTTATGTTGAACTAATGACCTTGTCACCAGAAAGAAAGGGACCATTGTCCTTTTCTCCTTTTATTTCTTTTGGGTGGGGGACCCCCTGCTGCCAAGTCATGTGCTGTCCTCTGTTTCTTGGCGGCACTCTGAAGACATGCTTTTTTTTTTAATTAATTAGTTTGGTTTTTGGCTATGCTAGGTCTTCATTGCTGCATACAGACTTTCTTTAGTTGTGGACAGTGGGAGCTACTTTCTAATTGTGCTTGGGCTTCTCATTGAGGTGGCTTCTCTTGTTGTGGAGCACAGGTTTAGTTGCTCCATGGCATGTGGAATCTTTCTGGACCAGGGATCTAACCTGTGTTCCCTGCATTGGCTGGTGGATTCTAAACAACTAGACCACCAGAAAAGTCCTTCTTGGTAACTTCTTGATGTATTTTCACTGTTAGAGTTATAGTCCTTTTTTTTTCTTTCCAGTGGAAATTTCCTTTATTTGAACCATTCTCATACAGTTCTTTCCTCCTTGCTCTAAACAGGCGCCTGCTTGTGCCAGAACGAGAGACACTGTTTAATACTCTTGCCAACAACCGTGAAATCATCAACCAACAGAGGAAGAGGCTGAATCACCTGGTGGATAGTCTCCAGCAGCTCCGACTTTACAACCAAACCTCCCAATGGAGCCTTCCCTTGGATGTTCCCTCCCAGAGCGGCACACACAGGTGTGCAGGAGAACACGTCTGTTAAAGCCACGTGTGCTCAGTAAATGAGTTGGGATGAGCAAATAAATACACAGAACAAGGTGGAATAGTCATAGAGTAGTTTAGATGTGGGTTTGAAAGTGACTTTGCTGTCTTTCATCTTTGTGATCCTGGTCAGATTCCTCACCCTCTCTGACCCTTTTTCCCTTTGCCAAAAAGTGGGGCTAACAGTAGCCTTCCCAGTAGCTCAATGGTAAAGAATCCCCCTGTCAATGCAAGAGATGCAGGTTCGATCCCTGAGTCAGGAAGACTCCCTGAAAAGGGAAATGAGAACCCACTCCAGTATTCTTGCCTGGACAATCCTATGGGCAGAGGAGCCTGGCAGGCTACAGTCCATGGGGTCACAAAAGAGTTGGACACAACTGAGCATGCATGTACACAGGGAACTAACAATATGCACCTCATGGGATTACTGGAGGGTTTAAGTCTTTAAATTACCTAGTAGTATGCCTGATGAAACAGGTCCTCGATAGATAATAGCTGATACTGTAGTCATAGCATTATTGTTTAACTGAAAAGTAACTGTCAGGATTAGGTTGATCAACTTGTCTGGAAACTCAGATCTGTCATTTTGCAAGTGTGGAGATTTTAGACCCTGCCTTAGACAATTTACCTCTAAAGTTACCAAAGTGGTAACTACCTTTAGTCTGAATGTATAGATTTTAATTGCCCTTCCTTCTAGAGCCTTGTTAGGGTTTTGTTTGCTCTGGGACTGGGATGTAACAGTGAGACTGTGATCATTTTCCCTTTGGGTTAATTCATTGTTTCGTCAGATTTTCCATTTCCTTTTCAGGATGCTCTCATCTCTTGCCTTTGTATTTAGGAGGATAATGTACCCTCACCATTACCTTGAGTCCCAATTTCTCAGGTCATAGTTGGTTCATACATAACATTGCCCTCTTTCAGTTTTGACAGTGACCTCGAAAGCCTGCGCAATGCTTTGTTGAAAACTACTCTAGAGACTCACACCAAACCGTTGCCTAAAGTACCAGGTAAATGCATTCTTCCCAGTCTTTAAACTGTTCTTTTTCATCTACTGACCTTGAAAACCAAGTTTTAAGCATTTTTGGGTTCACGAATTTCTTGCAGCTAAACTGTCCCCTGTGAAACAGGCGCAGCTGAGAAATTTCTTGGCCAAGAGGAAGACCCCACCAGTGAGATCCACTGCTCCAGGTAGAGCAAACCAGACCTGAATTTTTTGGATAAACTGAGGAGTAGATTGTGTGGGAGTAGGATGGGATTTGTATGTGTGTCTGTGTGTGTTTTCCTTTGGTTCTTAATGGGAGATAGGGGAAGTGTCTCCAGACTCTGTCATCCATCTGAATGTGGAAGTAAGAAGCAGCTTATACATAGTCAACTCAAGGTGGTGGTTTTGGCTTTTACACAGTGTTTTCCATAGTCCTCAGGCTCTGTGGCAGTGATTACCAAGGATTTGGGGGGAAGCTGAACTAGTTCCAGGGGTCCTAGCCTTTGCTTTAGCTAGAAAAACTTTATTTTTCTGATTTGTGCCGGATTTTGAGTAAGGCTGCATTTGAAAGAAGACATGCTCAGTAGGCACGCGTGACTGTTGGCCACTCTGGTGAGAAACGCAGACATAGAACACGCTGGTGGTGGTAGTTATGAATGGGCTTGCTCGGTGACTGTGTGCCGCACATTGACGTGCCTCAGGACACTGGTACAGTGCTGTCCAGTAGAACTTCCTGCCGTGGTTGTGATGTCGGATCTGTACTGTCCAGTACAGCAGTTAACCAGTGGCCATTGAGCACTTTAAAGGGGGCTGGTACAACTTAGAGGTCAAATTTTTCATTTGTTTTTCATCTAAATAACCACACATGGCTGATGGCTATTGCCGCCTAGCAGTAACCCTAGTACAACATTGGTTTTCTTTCTTTCTTTTTAATTTAAAAAATTCATTTGGCTGTGGCTGCCAGGGAAGTCCCCATGCGTGGTTTTCACTTGGAATTGTTTATATTGCATTTGAAAAAAGTGAAAGCGTTAGTTGTATTTGACTCTTTGCGCCCCCGTGAACTATATAGCCGACCAGGCTCCTCTAACCATGGAATTCTCCAGGCAAGAATACTGGAGTGGGTAGTCATTTCCTTCTCTAGGGGATCTTCCCGACCCAGGGATCAACCCTGGGTCTCCCGGATCGCAGGCGGATTCTTTTTCTCCTGTGTGAGTCACCAGGGAAGCCCATGTTGCACTCACATTGTGATACGTAAAAGCTTGTGGAGCGATGCGCCCGTAGTATCAGCAATACTTTTAAATGACTTGAGGAGAAAGCGAGGGTTTTTGTTTGGTTTTGGTGTTTCCAGTACACAGACAGTAACATGACTTCTGAAATTCATGGTAAAAAGTAACACGGCATAACGCCTTACCTTATAGTTTATGGAAGGAGGAAAACAGGGAAAGTGAGAATCGATTTTAGTGACTTTTTTTTTTTAAACTAATTTCTCATTCAAAAGAAACATTGGACTTACCTGGCATTGTTTGAGACCCTCAGGGCTGAGGATGTGATGTCTTCTCCAGTTTGTATTAGGCCTATTCTTCGAAGTTTGTTGTTGGAAAGCGGGGACCGCAAGGTGACTGCCTGTTCATCCTGCTGCAGGAGTTTGTTGCTTTTCTGAGATGGCGTTATTGCCCGTGAACTTCCTGCTTTCACACCATTGTGCATCCCGTCTCTCACCTCACAATGTTCCGCCCAACAGTCAAAATGTTCTTGTCCTATACAGCTCAGTTTTGCAAAACCCTTTTGAGCAAAGACTATCTTTATTCATGTTCAACCGCAGCTGCTTCCACTTAAAATAAGTAATAATTAAATCGCTTTACAAATTGGATATTTCTCTAGCGACAGTGAAAATTACATAGCTTTTGGACTCGAATTGTCTTAGTTGTCTTTTGTTTTGGGCTCTGTAGCCAGCCTGTCTCGGTCAGCCTTCCTGTCTCAGAGGTATTATGAAGACTTGGATGAAGCCAGCTCAACGTCATCCATTTCCCAGTCTCTGGAGAGTGAAGACACACGGACATCCTGTAAGGATGACGACTCAGTGGTCCAGGTCCCCCGGCACGCTCCCGTGGTTCGAACACCTTCCATCCAGCCCAGTCTCTTGCCCCAGGCAACTTCTTTTGCTAAATCTCACCTGATTCATGGTTCACAGGGTGTGACGGGAACTTCAAGTAAGTAAACAGTGGGATCAGAAACAATCTTTTCCCTAAGAAATTCCTAACTCATGAAGGAACTGTGGCTGGGTTTTATACTAGCACATGCAGAAGTTGTGGATTCTAGCCCATTTCTGCTAATCTTGTAGAAATTACGGACGGAGTCAAGAGATATGTTCCCCTTGAAAGTGGTTGGTAGGACACTGTGAGGAGGAGGAGGAGACGCCGCAAGGCTCATGCTGTTACGCCTTTACCGTGGAGTGCAGTGTGTGCCCTTCCGATCTCGGCTTATTTCAGCTTACAGCCATGTCCTGTCTCAGAGCTCACCAGCCATGGTGCTCATTATCTGTGGTGGCTCGCCGACAGGACCTTTGTTGGGCTGTCAGATCTTCAGCTCAGAGTGTCAGGACTTTGTAGTGAAGTGGCTCGTAAGTAAACCAACCTAGGCATGAGGTACTAGAATGGAGAGATTTGAGAGAGGAGAGCTAACCTTTGCTGTGTATGGGCATAGAAGTTATATCCCACTCAGCGTCAGAGAAAATGATCATGTAACGTATTTTCTTCAGTAGAAGTGGGCAGACAAATAGCACACAGCATCTTTGAAAGATAAAAGTGCCAACCTGTCAGTTTGCCAGTATTTTCTGTTAATGCTTAAGGATTTTAAATCTTTCCATTTCCCCTGCAACCTAACATGGAGAATTTACTTTTTAATTTTTGTGTACTCTTCTGTTCTGACCCACTGTCTCACTTAACTTTTCTTTTTCCCTCAGTGTCTACGCCTGCTAGCAAAATTATTCCCCAAGGAGCTGATAGCACCATGCTTGCAACAAAAACTGTGAAGCATGGTGCACCTGGCCCTTCCCACCCCATCTCCGCCCCCCAGGCGGCCGCCGCGGCAGCACTGAGACGGCAGATGGCCAGTCAGGCGCCAGGTAAAAGCACTGGTACAGGGGCCAGGAAACGGCGGGCCTTTCGCTGCCTTTCAGAAGACAGGACTGATGCGGGTGCGACAGCTCTCGCCTTTGGGGGGAGAGTTCTGAAAGGGCAGAGACTCAGTTGGAAACTTGCCCTTAAAGGGCTGTATAAGATCTGCCACGTTCAGTTAAGTTCATTTGCATCATTTCATTTTAGATTGAATGTAATAAGGATTCATCCCTATTTTTGAATAATGTCTGCTTTAAGCCCCAGAATTAATCTTTGCTGTTAGATTACCTAATTACATTAGAGTTGTCTCACAGTATTTTAAGAATCCAAGCCACCCTTTGCAGTGCGTGTACAAGTGCCCGTTTTGCTTTGGAGTATGCTCAATTTGGAGAGGCGAAGGTCACCAACCAATATGTAACAAAGCCCAGACTCCAACCCTGTGTTCTTTGTGTTGAAGTACAGCTTTTCCTTAAGATTGCAGTTTTAACCTGGAATCGTGAAGCTCTAAGGAGCTAATCAGCTCTTGGCATTTTGTCAGTGCTTTGTGGCTCTCCATAATCTTCTACATTAAGATTTCTAGGTAATTTGCCTTGGATCTTCAGTTAATCAGTTTTTACAAACCAGTACTTCTCAACCAGAGACTTTTTTACTCTGCCTGCTTCCCCTCCAATAGTTGGCAGTGTTGCTGGCCAGTAGTGGGTAGAGGCCAGGAATGCTGCAAAGAAACTCCCAAAAGCAGAAGAAAACTCTACAACAAAGGATTATCCATCCCCAAAATGTCAGTAGTGCCAAGAGTGAGAAACTTGGCTATAAATCATATTTTTGTTTTAGCTGAATGAATTTTTTTAGTTTTATAACTGCTTAGAACATATACCAATTTACACTAAAATTTTAAAAAAAGGAAAAGACATGGTGGTTTGATTTAGCCAATAATAATTGCCATTAGATAATGATAGATTTCTAGGAAAAGTCCAAATATTTAAACTCTTACTAACACATCTAAAATAGATATGAAAGAGCAAAAACAAGACAACTTTTTAAGTTACTTTTGAGCCTTCTGAAAAAATAAGAAACCCTTGATGTTTTAAATATTAGTTGGACCGAGCAGAATCTTACCATTGTACTGAACAGACCCTAAATCAAACTGATTGATTATTTATCAACTTCAGGTCTACCAGGATTTAGGATTAGTCTACTCTCAGCAGGAGGTGATGTGATCTCTATTATCATTTCAGAAGACATTATTCAAAAACGGGTTTTGCAGGTGTAGGCACCTGTGAGTGTTAAACTCCCTGAAGGAGGGGGTGAAGTGAACTGCCATAGACTGGCCATCCTACCTGGGCTACAAGTTCAACTGTGCCCCAAATGTAGTTGGAGAAGATTCAAGAGCTTTGCTTAGGCCTTCTTAATAGTTAATTGTAACATGTCACAACGTCCTGGGCTACAGTGTTAAATTATAAGACACATACAAAAAGGTGTGAAAGCTGATAAGCCTAGGGTAGGTAGGTAAGTAGGTGTCAAGTCAGTCCCTGCTGCCATTTCTTACTTCAGGCCTTCTTGGCCGCCTCCATTCTGCTTCAAGCTCCATTTTTCATTTTATTCACTGTGTCTGTCTACTAAAGCATGAACTTCTTTAGAGAAGAAACTATATTTTAGACATTTTTGGTATTCCCAGCACAAAACAGAGTCTAACAATAATAAGCTCATGTGAAAGAGTGGTCGAATGAATGAATGCACGGTGGAGGCAGAAATACTGGTAATCCTCTAGCTCTTTCTGCCCTTTTCCAGGACGAGCCAACAATATGGCAGGTATCTCAGCTCTGCTCTATAAAAAGCTGGCTGGTGAATTCCTTTTTTCTGAACTAGTACATTTGGTTAAATTGCACAAAGCTTCATTGAATATTCTTTATGAAGGGAGTAAGTAGGCCAGCTGTTCCATCGAACACAGTGCTGCAGAACTACCTAAATTTCCTTTATATAATAAGTTTTCGTTCTGCTTGAGTTTGTGTCCTAGTTATTCATTAGACCTGGCTAGAATTTTGATCCTGTATTGCAATTAACATGCCTCTCTCTTCTCTATTTAAATAGCTGTCAGTACGTTGACTGAGTCAACTTTGAAGAATGTCCCTCAAGTGGTAAATGTGCAGGAATTGAAGAATAACGCGACAGCCCCCTCTGCAACGGTGGGGTATGTTACTGCTTCCTTTGTGTGTCTAAGCCAATGAATTATTCTGCAGTAGCGTAGAACTGCCTGCAGGGAGCAGCAGTGCTATTGTCCCAGTGTGACTGTTTTTCCTGTAGAACTTCAGATTACAAAAGGAGCAGAATGGACAGCTAATCTCAGGCACACAATTGGGTTTTCAGGAGACTGTCCTCTCCGACTGGCAGTAACAGTTGCCTCATAAACTTTCAAAGTCCTGGTGTTACATACTCAGCGTGCTATTTGCCGTATGTAAGTCTGCATGTGGTACACATTACTATTAAGTCAGGTAAGGTGGAGGGTTTGATTTATTTTTTCAAATACTCTTGGGGCTCCTGAGTGGACACTTCAACTCTAACACAGACAATTGATTCTAAAAACCCAATGATTGTTTCTCCTCCCTTCCTTCCCCTCTCCAGGCATTCCTGTTTTTTCAGATTTCTCATATTGTTTGTATGAAAAAGCAGTGGTTTAAAAGGCAGCAGCTCTGTTTGGAGACTTCAGTTTCTCCCCATGCCACATCTGAGAGCTGGATCATTGCTGCCAGAACTGACTTTTAAGTGTGAATCTGTGTTTAGAATTCAAGGCATTGACTCCCTCCCACTGTGGGCAGCACAGTTCATAGAACATGCCCGTGTCCTGTTGCTCCAAGTCTTTTGTAGCCAGGAACTCTGCATTGTGGCTGGGGGAAGAATTGAGGTCTGTATCCTCAGTTTGTGAGGACCAGGGTCATTCAGAGAGTTAGTGTCTAGTGCCTGTGATTAGTCCAACTGCAAGAACAGCCACTGACCCTGTGTTTCTTCCAGTTCACGTTAGCGCCCTCCTCCCCGACCCCAGGTCTGCTCCCTGTTCTGTTTTGGCTTTATCAAATGGCCCTACTTTTCTAGTCCACTGGCCTTCTCTTTTTTCCACATTGGTCCATTTATCAGCACTGCCAGGAATTTCTTAGTTATCTCAGGGCCATACTAACAGCCAAAAACAAACCTAGCTTTCCTATCGTATAGTGACCTTGAAGCTTTGGTATGCTGTTTAGACCAAGATGGCATTTGTGGTTGTTGTGAACTTCTCAAGGGAAAGAACTGTGCATTAGAGTTTTGGAATTATAGCCAGATTCCTAGTGTAGGGTAGGCAAGAAAAAGCCACCGCAAGGCAGAATCTTACATAAGACAGGAAAAGCCAGCTTAATGGTGAAAGAAACATGGTCTGGTATTTCTGAAATATTTTAACTGTTCTCACAATATGTGAGAAGCACCACTTGATGGTTTCCTTTATCTTATCTCAGGCTGTGTTTTCTTCCAGTGATTCATCTGAGCTAATCATTGATATGAGCTTTGTTAAAGGAGCAATTCTGAGTTTGCCCTTTTTTCTGACTTAAGAAAAATAGACATAGAAGTTTAAAAAGAGACGAAGAAACTCTTCTTTTCTCCACAGAATTGGACTCTGGTTGTTATTTAACTTGTATGCCCAGCATGGCACCTGGAATGTTGTTTCTTTTTAATAACTACTTGTTGAATAGGTGAATCTAAGCACAATTGGTAAGTGGAAATTGATATTTACCACCTTCCCCAATAAGAAAGCTTGAGAGGGAGTTATACTCATTATAAAATTACTTGCTTTCAGATTCTGTTAAGCAGTAGTTTCCTGAGTGTTTTTTGGTTTTGTTTGTTTTGTTTTTGTTTTTGGTGGCACCTCGAGCCTTTGTGGGATCTTAGTTCCCTGACCAGGGTGGGACCCATGCTTCCTGCAGTGGAAGCATAGAGAGTCTTAACCACTGGACTGCCAGGGAAGTCCCTCCTAAGTGTATTTTAAGTATTTAATTTTGCATTTAACTTTCCTAAGTAACATCTTAAAGAGATTTATTGTTAGATGAGGTTACATGTTTCTGCCATTGGTATAGCTTATGTTCACTGGCCTCACCCCACTCACCCCTTATATTTATTGACCAGCCATCCTGTTTTCAGGAAGAGGACTTATCTGGGGCACAGTCATGCTGTTTAGACTCCTCTCCAGCGCTCAGGCACTTGATTCAGCAGATTTCTAAGGGGTGTCTGCCATAAACATGATAACGCCCTGGGTATTTGGGATCCAGTAGTGAGTAAGACATACCAAGTCCCCACTTTCATGACACTTTTTTTAGCAAGAAGGCAGCCACTAAGCTACCCATTATACATCAATTATTTAACTGTAGTATAATGAGTTTGGTGAAGGAGAGATACAGGGTGCTAAGAAGGCTCACAGTGAGGCAGTCTGGTTGAGTCTGGGGCTGACGAGGAGGGTGGGAAGAAGGATGTTTCAGCTGGAAGCTGAGCGGTGACCACAAGTTGCCAGACAGAGTGGAAGAAGAGTGTTATAAACAGAGGGGGCAGGATCTGTGAAAGCCCAGACCTGGGAAAGGGCAGAGCAAGTTTGAGTGCAGGTGAAAGGCCAGTGTATCTAGAGATAATGGAAGGTGAAGGAAAAGGGTGGAATGAGGTGAGAAATATGGTGAAATTTTTATTGGTTTGTTGCTTTCCAGAACACACCCAGATCATCATTCCTTTCAGGAATTTTGGCATTCATTTCTTCATTCTTTCTACAAATACTTAAGTAGCATTTTTGTATATGCCACACACTGTTCTAGGTGCTGAGAATAACACAGTTAACAAAACAGACCCTGCCCCCCAAAATCCCCAAACCCTGCCCTAGTCACAGAGAGACAAATGACAAGTAAAGTTCATCTAAATACAGTATTTTAGAAGAGGATAGGTATGATGGAGAAAATTAAAGCAGAAAAGGGGTTTAGGGACATTTGTCCGGACATGGTTGCAGTTTTAAATAGAGGCAAAGAAGGTGCTTCTCCTACATAACTAGCAACTAACGTCAGAAATACCAGACCATATTTTTACAAAACTGGGGATTCTCCTGTCTTATATGTTGATAATACTCTGCCTTGCAGTGGCTTTTGACATTTTACATTTGAATAAATGGCAGAGAGCAGGCTCTTGAATATCCTAAGGAAGAAATCCCCAAGCACCAGACCTGTACTGAGAGCTTGTCTGGCAGGTTCAGGATGAAGCCAGGCAGCCCCTGGTGGCGGGAGGGAGAGAGGAGAGTGGGGTTGGGCCGGGGTACAAATCCAGTAACATCTGGTAAGCCTGGTTGAGGACCTGGCTCACCACTGATGCTGAGTAACCTGATCTAATTTATATTTACTTTCTTAAAGAAATTTTAGTAATTTCTAAAAATACTGGGGCATAATTAACACACAGTAAAATTCACCTTTTTGTAGTCTAATATTCCACGAGCTATGATAAATGCAGATCATTTTGTTGACCTGTGGGTTTAGCAGGAAGTTTCTGGTTCTTATATTTAGAATAGATGAGAAGGGCTGGAGTGAAGAAGAGTAGAAAAAGGGAGAACAGTTAAGAAGCTTTTTCTTTTTTATTGTGGGTAAATATATGTATAACAAAATTTATTATTTTAATCATTTTTAAGTGTACAATTCAGAGACATTAAGTACGTTTACAGTGTTGTGTAACTGTCACCCCATCTGTTTCTAGAACTTTCTCATTATCTCATACAGCAACTATACCCATTAAATGGTAACTCTTTATTCCCCCTTCCTTCTAGTCCCTGGTAACCTCTAATCTACTTTCTGTCGCTAAGAATTTGCCCTATACGTAATATTTGTCCTTTTATGTCTGGCTTATTTCACTCAAATTTTTAAGATTTATCCATATTGTGAAGTGTTAGTCGCTCAGTCGTGTCTGACTCTTTGTGATCCCGTGGACTGTTTGTTATCCACCAGGCTTCTCTGTCCATGGAATTCTTTAGGCAAGAATACTGGAGTGGGTAGCCATTCCCTTCTTCAGAGGATCTTCCAAACGCAGAGATCGAACCCAGGTCTCCGGCATTGTAGGCAGATTCTTTACTGTCTAAAGCACCAGGGAAGCCCATGTTGTAGCATATATCAGAATTTCATTCCTTTTATGACTGAATAACTTTCCACTGTATGTATGTATCCTGTTTTACTCACCCGTTCATCTGTAAGTAGACCCTTGGGTGGGGTGTTGCCCCCTCTGACCATTGTGAGCACTGCTGCACTGAGCACTGTTGTGCAGCCCTCTCTCTGAGTCCCTGCCTTTCAGCTATTCTGGGTAATGTTAGGAGTAGAACTGCTAGAGCATATGGCAGTCTACTTTCTGAGCTAAATGTAATTCAGACTGTTTTCCAAAGTAGCTGTACCATTTTACATTCCCAATAGCAATGTATGAGGTTCCAGTTTCTCCACATCCTCACTAATATGTGTTATTGTCCATCTTTTTGATTATAGCTATCCTAATGGATGGACATGGTATCTCCTTGTGGTTTTGATATGTGTTTCCCTGTGACTAATGTTATTGGATGTCTGTTTGTGTACATGTTAGCCATTTGTGTCTTCTTTAGAGAAATATCTCTTTAAATCCTTTGCCTGTTTTTTAATTGAGTTCTTTATCTTAATTGTTGAGGTGTCGTTTTCTTTTTTTTTTAGTATTTATTTTTATTTATTTATGTGGCTGCACCAGGTTTTAGTTGAGGCACACAGGATCTTTGATCTTCGTTGAGGAAGCTTTCTTTTTAGTTGCAGCATGCAAACTCTTAGTTGCAGGATATGGGATCTAGTTCTCTGACCAGGGATTGAACCTGGGACCCCTGTGTTGGGAGCAAGGAATCAGCCACTGGACCACCAGGGAAATCCCAAGGTGTCATATTATTTATGTAATCTAGATTCAAGTCTCTTATCAGATACATGATTTGCAAATATGTTCTCCCATTCTTTGTGTGGTTTTCACTTTTCTAATGGTGTCCTTTGAAACAGCAGTTTTTAATTTTGATAAATTTCAATTTTTTTTTTTTTTTTATTGCTTGCACTGTTGGTGTCTGATATATGTTTAAGAAACCACTGCTTAATGCAGGATCATAAAGATTTACTCCTGTGTTTTCTTCTAAGTTTTATAGTTTGAACTCTTAGATTTAGGTCTTTGATCTGTTTTGAGTTAATTTTTGTAAATACTGTGATTTGTGATCCAACATCTTTCTTTTGCATGTGGATACCCAGTTGTCCCAGGGCCTGTCTGGTGGCTCAGTGGTAAAGAATCCGGCTGCCAATGCAGGAGACGCCATACAGTCCCTGGGTTGAGAAGATAACCTGGAGAAGGACATGGCAACCCTCTCCAGTATTCTTGCCTGGGAAATCCCATGGACAGAGGAGCCTGGGGGACTGCAGTCCATGGCGTCGCAAAAGAGTCAGACACAACTTAGTGACTGAACAACAACCACCCAGCTGTGCAGCACCATTTTTGGAAAAAACCTTTTTTCCCCTTGAATTGTCTTGGTACCCTTGCCGCACTGATTGGTTTTCTAATGTTAAACCAATCATCAGTAATAATGTATTGAACTTTTTAATATATGGTTGGACTCAATTTGCTAAAATTTTGTTAATAGTTTTGCATCTGTCTTAATGAGGGATGTTGGTCTGTAGATTTTCTTTTCTTGTAATGTCTTTGTTCCATTTTAGCTTCAGAGTAATACTAGCCTTATAGAATGAGTCAGAAAGTGTTCCTTCCTCTTCAGTTTCTTCATCCTTAAATTTTTGTAGAATTCACCAGTGAAGTTATTTTGGCTTGGAAATTTCAGTTTCTTTAGTACATATACGACTGTTCTGCTTATCTACTTCTTTGGTAGTTTGTATCTTTCAAGAAATTTATTTCACTTGAGTTGTTGAATTTATTGGCATGTTTTTCATTAATAGTCACTGATTATCATCCTTTAAATGTATATAGATTTTATTTTCCTCTTAATGGTAATTTGGGTCTTTTTTTTTACCTCATCAGTCTAGCTAGAGTTTTATCAATTTTATTGATCTCAAAGAAGCCAGCTTTTGGCTTCATCAAATTTTTTTTCCCCCTGCTTGATCTTTATTATTTCATTTTCCTGCTTACTTTGGATTTTATTTACTTTTCTACTTTCTTAAGGTGAAAGCTAAGGTCATTGATTTGATGCTCCTTTCTTCCAACACAGGCATTTGGTGCTATAAATTTCCGTCTAAAAACTGCCTTGGCTACCTCCCACAGATTTTGAATGTTATTTTTTCATTTTCATTTAGTTCAAAACATTTTGGGTTTTTTGTATACCTACGGGGTATTTAAAAGTGTGTTCATTTCTAAATAATTGGACATTTTCTAGATATCTTTTTGTTATTGATTTTTAATTTAATTCCATCATGGTTAAATATGTTTTGTATGACTTGATTTCTTTAGGTTTTATGGAGACTTCTTCTATGACCCAGAACTGGGGTCAGCAAGGTTTTTCTTTTTTAAGGGCCATATAGTAAATAATGTAAGCTTATGGGAGATACAGTCTCTGCCTCAACTACTCAACTCTGCCATTGTAGCCTGAATGCAGCCATAAGCAAAATGTAAATGAATGGGCATGGCTTTGTTACAGTTCAACTTTATTTACAAAAGCAGGCAGCTGGTCTTTTGTTTCTAGTTTGCCAATCTTTGATCTGAAATGTCAATCATCTTGGTAAATGTTCTGTGCCACTGCTCTTATTGAGTGGCATGTTCTATAAATGTCAGTTAAGGTGGTTCAGTTCAGTTGCTCAGTCTTGTCCGATTCTTTGTGACCCCATGGACTACAGCATGCCAGGCCTCCCTGTTCATCACCAACTCCCAGAGTTTATCCATTGAGTCAGTTATGCCATCCAACCATCTCATCCTCTGCTGTCCCCTTCTCCTCCCGCCTTCAATCTTTCCCAGCATCAGAGTCTTTTCAAATGAGTCAGCTCTTCAAATCAGGTGCCCAAAGTATTGAAGTTTCAGCTTCAACATCAGTCCTTCCATTGAACACTCAGGACTGATCGCCTTTAGGATGGACTGGTTGGATCTCCTTGCAGTCCAAGGGACTCTCAAGAGCCTTCTCCAACACCACAGTTCAAAAGCATCAATTCTTCGGCTCTCAGCTTTCTTTATATTCCAGCTCTCACATCCATGCATGACTACTGGCAAAACCATAGCCTTGACTAGATGGACCTTTGTTGGCAAAGTAATGTCTCTGCTTTTTAATATGCTGTCTAGGTTGGTCATAACTTTCCTTCCAAGGAGTAAGTGTCTTTTAATTTCATGGCTGCAGTCACCATCTGCAGTGATTAAGGTGGTTGATGATGATAATTTTCTGTCTGCTTATTCCATCAGTTAATAAGAATAGTGTTGGTATTTTCAAGTGTAGCTATGGATTTGCTTATTTTTCTTTCAGTTCTAACTTTTTTTTTGCCTCATTTGTAGTTCTGTTGTTAGTTGCATAAATGTTTTGGATTGTCACATACTTTTGATGAAATGGAGGTAGATATATGTTACAGTGCCATTTTCTGCCTGTGGTCCTTTGATTTCTGTTTTCAGTCGTGGAACAGAACATTTCAGATGAATTTCTGATGATCTCTTCTCAGGTGCATACTGCTAGTAGAATATAGTCATCCAGAATATGATAATTCCAAGTTTGGTATATCCATCTCCTCTTGAACACTTCTAGCTGTTGATTTCCATTGTTTTGGTTCATGATCATGCACAAGTCTTTGAACACATTTATTTAGCAGTATGCTGTCCTTTTCTGCTTGTTCTTTTAGATCGTGGTGGATCTGATTTAATCAGTTTGTTTATTAGCTGAGTGCATGAACAGCATTTATTTCTCTGCTGGATCATCACATAGCCCAGTGTGTAAATACTGTGAATTCTAATTTTCCATGTTTGGGGATTTAGGACACCCAAGAGATTTATGGGTTTATCACAAATAAACAGAAGAATAATTGCACTTCGTCTGCTTCATGTATGATTTAATTCACCATCATATCATAACTAAGTTTGAGGTATATATGTTCTAAAGTTGGGTGAATTGCTGCTTTTATTTTTATTCATAGTTTTTTTTTTAGCTCATCTTTGAGAAAACATGAAAGATTTTCACTTCCCTTGTGACTCTCATGAGCTGCAACCATTTTTCCACCTAAGGCTGCTGTGTCTGCCCAGGGATTTCTCAGTCCCAGCCTCTCACTCAACACATTCCTTTTCTTGTTGGAGTATAAGTAGATGAGGGGAGTATGCATGTGTACCTGCTTAGTTGAGTATCTCGGGGGACAGGTGTGCATTTCTTCAGAGAGGTACACATTTGTAGCTGCTTCTCTCTTCAGTAGGAAAATAAAGAGGGCTTTATTGAAAATAATTATTTTTTTTCCTTCTCTCTGAATCTAGTAAAGTTTTGGAATGTTCTCGTGTTATTCCAAGAGAGTATTCTGAGGTGACTGTAAGATTATTAAGATGTTTGATAATTTTTTCCCATGAGGCATGGGTTTATTTTTGTCTTTTCCCTCGCAAGTTAACTTTTTAATGGAAAATTGTTAATCCTCCTTAAGTGGAAATTCTGAGAAATAAAAGCAGATGCTACAGTTGTTACTGCTATACCTGCTGGTCAGAGTAGCTCTGGACAGAGGACAGATATATTGATGAAAAGAATTGCTCCCAGGAGCCAAGAATAGAGCTTTGTGTTGAACAGGGGATTTTTTTCCCCTCACATATTTACACTAAGTGGGCTTCCCTGATGGTTCAGTGGTAAAGAATCTGCTTGCAAATGCAGGAGATGCAGGTTCAATCCCTGGGTCTGGAAGATCCACTGGAGAAGGAAATGGCAACCCACTCCAGTATTCTTGCCTGAGAAATCCCATGGACAGAGGAACCTGGCAATCCATGGGGTCGCAAAGAGTCAGACATAATTGAGCAACTAAACAACAGCAACAACAAAATTAACACTCAGTTCAGTTCAGTCGCTCAGTCGTGTCCGACTCTTTGCAACCCCATAAATCGCAGCACGCCAGGCCTCCCTGTCCATCACCAACTCCCGGAGTCTACCCAAACCCATGGTCATCGAATCAGTGATGCCATCCAGCCATCTCATCCTCTGTCGTCCCTTTTTCCTCCTGCCCCCAATCCTTCCCAGCATCAGGGTCTTTTCCAATGAGTCAACTCTTCACATGAGAAAGTAGTTATTAAAATAATAGTTCCATGTATACTGTGTTCAAGGATAACAAAAGATGGTGAGAACTCTTTCTACATAGGCAGGACGCACTTTTCATATTGACACTACAATGAAAGTGCAGGTTGGGCACGGCGCTGTGGTATGTTTTAACTCTCCTGTGTGCTGACGTGGTGAGCTCTCGGGGCTGGTTGCTATGAGAAGCTGAGAGCTCTGCTTTGAGCAGATCATATACACCCCATCGATCCTGATGAACATTTTCTGAGACTCGGAAAAGAGAATCAAGAATTCCCCACATGGTCTGGAATGGTGGTGGGTGATGGGGAGGAGGTGGAGAAAACTTTCTCTTCAAATAAGAAAAAGATCTACTTCTGAATATCCATAACTTTTTTTCCTTAAAATTTAAGGAAGAAGATACATTTTAAGGTCATTGCCTTGACTTTTATGCTAAAGACCCAAATTTCATGTAAAGAATTTATTCTTCAATCAGAAACATGTCAAATGACTTTGATTAGGGTCTGAGACATCTGTATTCTGCCCCCAAATTGGCATTATTTTCTTGTACCGAAGGCTGGCTCAGGGCTGACTGTGAGTTTCCCCCAGTTGTGCCTTTCTCTGAGCGTCTGCTTTGTGGTTTTCAGCTCTTCAGCGCCGTACTCCTCGGCCAAAGTGCCTCACCCAGTGTTGACCCCAGTGGCTGCTAACCAAGCTAAACAGGTAAATTGCTGATTTTTGCTTTGCTAATGTGACATGCAGTGACTGTCCTTGTAACTGAAGACAATATGGTACTGAGTCCCCCGCACTGTTTATTTTTTTATTCCTAAAATTTTTTCCCACGTCTTTTAAGTGAACTCTGAAAACGACCTGTGATCCTTTCCCCACAGTTTATGATGGTCTTGACCTAATAGGTCAGTCAGGACCTGATGATGTCTTTGTCGACCATGTGACATTCTGCATCTGGTAACCTTGCTTGAGTCATAATTCTTTGTATGGAGGGTATCGGTGTGGAGTTGAAGTTTACTTTCATTTAACCTTGTCTTAGTTAACCCATACCACAACCATATAGACAAGACAGATGTTCAGCTACGTTTCACTAATGAAGAAACCAGGGCTCAAGTGATTGACGCTAGCTTCCACTGGTAGTGAATGATGGAACCAGGGCTGGAACCCATCTTCCAGCTTCTCCCTGCCCACTGCTTTGTTCATTGTACCTTTCAGTATCAGCCTCCAGGGAATAGAGTCTTCTGCTTTCTCCTATCATCCCTATTTTTCATAGTTTGCATCTTCAGTGATGTTTGTTATGTCTACTTTCAGGCTTTTGCCTGATAAACATGGTCTCTTACGAAAGTAGGTTATATTGTAGACAGTTAAACAACCCAGAAGAAAATAATAGGAGATGGCGGAAAGGTAGTGATCTACCCTCTCTGAAGGGTAGCCCTCTCTGAAATTTTCCCCAAGAAAACCTGGTTTCTTTGCTATTCAACTCTGTCTCTAGAAAGGTCATTTTAGATTGTGTTTGAGGTTGACCCTCAGAACTTGACTAATGTGAGTTCTCAGACATGGCTGGCTCCTCTGTAATTTGTCCTGACTTAACATGGCACTTCAGCAGTTAGCATTTGGTCTTTCTTCTGGAGCTTTCCATCTTCACCTTGGAGGACACGTGGTGAGGCACAAATCATAACAAACAAGAGAAAAAGAACATTGACTGGAGCTGGATAAGTTGAACAGTTTTGCTTCTTTACCTTACTATAAGTTTTGTTGAGAGCCAGGATGTATTTCATTCATTTACTTCTTCTTTCATTTGTGTTTTGACATCCTGATGCCTTTTATGTGCTGAGCATTGCCTTAGGCACTGAGGAAGTAACTGCAGGCTAGGCAAGCAGGACCCTGTGTTCTTGTGCTTGTGGAGTATTCCCATCTCTGAGGCGATATTACATTTAAACATACTGACCTAAGTTGAAACTGAAAAACAAAATTTAACTAAATAGAAGTGTTTGTGCTTGTTTATTTTAAATTATGTTATCATTTTACATGTTCCTTTGTTCCAAAAACTGTTTTGTGGGTCACATAAATGTTTTCCTCCTATTACAGGGATCACTGATAAATGCCCTAAAGCCATCTGGGCCCCCACCAGCATCCAGTCAATCGTCATCTGGTGATAAAGCTTCAGGTCAGTTTGCACTTTTGTTTTAGTGAAAATAAAAGGTGAAAGGTACGTTCCACAGAAGAATTTAATTGTTCTAGATCACAAAGGCAGTTGATGTGAAATCAAATAAAGACATATTTTAAAAGCCTCAGGGGATGTAGAATCTCCAGGAAGTTAGTGAGCCCTTCGGCAGCTCTGTAGACTTCTGAAATAGGAGAGTAATAGGAGAAAGCCTTCCTTTAAACGTTTTTCCCAAAAGGAACACCTGCCTTGCTGGATATCTAAGTTTAGAGAGAAGTAGATCCAAACATTGAACTCTTATTTCTTCTACTAAAGGGAAAGAAAAACTCTCTGGGTTATTAAGGCCAATTCAAAAGCCAGTAAAATATAGAAAGTAAAATGAATCCGTTACAATATAAGACAAGGTGATAAGTGGAGAGCCTCCCTGGGGGCTCAGACAGTCAAGAATCCACCTGTAATACGGAGATCTGGATTCGATCCCTGGGTCAGGAAGATCCCCTGGAGGAGGGCATGGCAGCCCACTCCAGTATTCTTGCCTGGGAAATCCCATAGACAGAGGAGCCTGGTGGGCTACAGTCCATGGGGTCACAAAGTCGGACACGACTGAGCGGCTAAGCACAGCACACGATAAGTGGATAGAATCCAGTATTGAAAGACTGTAGCTTCACATGCTTCCAGCACTCAGGCCTCTTAACTGAAATTAGTTTTTACAGTGACCATAAACTGTTCTGACCAGGCATCCTTGCTGGCCCGAGCCCGCTTGATGCAGAAGCTTGCTTGTGCATTCAGCCTGGTTTAATGTCGGCCCCTTCTGTTGGCTCTCTGTCAGAGCCCACTTCACCTGGCATGTGTCACTTTTTGCTGCAGGGCTCTTGTGCTACCCACAGCCCAGCATCCTCCCTGTGCTCTGAATTCCAGCTTTTATTTTGATTCATGCTCTCAAGTGGGTCTTTAAGCTAATAAATTCTGTCAGAGATGCTGAACTTCACACATGAGTAGCCTGCCCACCATAATCTCTACACAGTCATGCTATCATCCTAACTTCCTCTGTAGTCAGAAGCTTTCTCACTGGATATTGGGTTTATCCTCAGTAAATATTCCTTACACTCAGAAAAAAACCATTGTGTAGCCAAGGCTGTATTCTGAAATTCAGACTAATGCACAGTTTTTATCATATAAGCCTTCAATGAGAAGGCAGTATGTAACATTTCTTGACTAGAAGCTAGAACTTTAACTTAGAAGGGAAATTTTAGTGTAATTGTCAAAGACTTTCAAATCATTTAGGATTCAAATTAAGAAGTTTGTTTCCATTTCTGGCTAATATTTTAGAAGAAAATTTGAAAGATTATATATCCTAACCTCTTTCAAGGATTTTATTGGAGAGTTTTTTTGTCACTCTTGAAATTAAGAACCAAGAACATCTCAGGGGCAGTTAGCATGACTTGGAAAGAAATTTCTAAGATTCATCATTCAATGATGATTGTGAAATATTCACTCTCATTGCTAGATGTCCTTCTGTTTCTACTTGCCAGAAACAGACTTTTTTTGAGCAGGAAAATTTCCCTGAAAAACACTATTTAAGAGTTTGCAATAACTTCTAACAACAACAAAAAGTCATCTCTGAAACTTCTATAGAATAATTCCCTTACTAATTAAAAAAAAAAAAAGAATAATTCCCTTACTAATTAATAATGGAAATACCTTCATTGTTTTCCTGACTTTAAAACTATTACAGGACCACAGAAAGTCTACAGTGTGGAACTATATAATGTAGAAAATGTGTAAGTTCCCTATTCCAGAGATAACAACCCTCAAAGAATTGATGTGTATCTCTTGGGGTTTGATGTGTATCTATTGGTTTCTTTAAACAAAGATAGCCATATCCTGTATATACTGATCTGTAATCTGTCCCCTTTCCTCCCTCCCACCAGGAAAATATCATGTTCATCTTTTCAGATCTGGTACAACTCTGCCTCTCTCATTTTAATCCCTTTGCTGTACAATTGTACCCTGTTAAGTTTTTACCAATACTCTGCTGATAGTTCAGATTGTTCTTAACTTCTCAAAATTATAAGTAAGGCTACATTTGACATTCTTGTACACATCACATTGTATTTAGTAGTGTTTTAGATAATTTTGCAAATCTTTACTCCATACTTATGTAAAAGAGAAGATGCTTTTTCTTATTGTTTGGATTGGTTTGATTTGGGCTTCTCAAATGTACTTCCCCCACCCCCCTCTCCTTTTAAAAGGGGAGGGAAAGGTGGGGGAGAGAGTGTAGGTAATACCCCAGCCTGCTGGTAAGCAGTCACAGTGTACCGGATGTGGGGAAGATGACGGGTTACACCTCAACTCTCCACACTTCTCTGTGTGACAGCAGTCATGTTACCTCTGTAATAAAAACAAAGAAGCAGACCTTTATTAACTAATATTAATAGAAGAAGTCTCTGGAAAATACAGAAATGCGGCGAGAAGCCAATAGCCATGAAGTCACTACTCAGAGATATTTAACATAACCTATTTCCCCTTGGAGTTTTTTTTCCTTTGATATATATCACATTTCATTAATTGCAAAATCTACTTTTAAAGCCTTAAATTTGAACTGCACTCAGTTACTTTGATGTCTTTCCTGGAAAGGGTAAAGTGGCATGCCTCGGTTTGAAATTAACAGTGACAGGGCCAGAGAGCCCATTCAGAGACCTTGAGCACGACTGAGTCCTCACTCTCCCTTGACCACTGACTTACAGGAAGCACGTGACCTGGGGCTGTGCTTTACATGGCGCTATGCATTCAGTGCCGCAGAGAATTAAACTAAAGTGGTGTTTGGTTTTTTGTAATGTTCTTCTTTTTTTCCCATAATTCCAGGACCAGTGGCAACCAAGACAGAAACAGCTGTGACTTCTACCCCATCTACTGTTGGGCAGTTCAGCACGCCTTTCTCATTTTCTTCATCAGGGTCAGTTGTGAACTTAAATTTTGTGGCAGATCACCAGCATCCTTATAGATTGCTTCCCCAAATCTTATAGTCAGTAGGTATACTTATATGAAGCCAGAGTTCTTATCTCCACAATGACACATTTAATGATGGTGGGAGTAGCTTAGTGTCCTAATGAAAATCTGTTTGTCCTTTTTGATTCAAGTTTGTATGTGTGTTCTTACTGACTTGTTTGTTTTGTTGTTTAGGATAAGCCTTGTTTAGGTAGTGGGTCTGTGGTTGCTCTAGTTTATCAGACTGAGATCTTTTCATTCTGACACCATCTGGCGGCTGGGTGAGACCTTGGATTGGCTTCGCTGCCCCGAGGGGTCACTTTATACTAGACTGCTCAGCGATCAAGACAGTGGCCATTTGAGAATTTGGGTTTTATATAGATATGGGGAAGTCCATTTCTGTTTCTTTTTTTTTTTTTAAGTGATGATGTCTCTACTTGTCAAATTGAGTCATTTTTAAAAACAAAAGGACCTTCTAACCCTCAGTCCAAGGAAAGTTCTTATTAACCTCGGAGAGGGCATACCTTTTCACTATGCTGCAAACACTCATCGTGAAACCTGCGAGAGTTGGCAGAGCATCTCTCTGCTTTGGGGTGGAGTTAGTCTCTGTGTGGCTGAGATAAAAACTCATCCAAAGATTGTTTTCACCGTGAAGGGTTGCACATTCAGTTCCGTTAGAAAAGCCTCTTAAGCTCTTCCAGGTTATGCGTTTGTAACTGGAATCACACTGACCACAGTCTCTTTTCCTTGCTGTGAGTTTGTTTCTTGAGCACCCTTCAGCCTAACACATTATGAGAAAGGAGGGTGTTAGAATAGAATTTCAAGGGGGAAATTATATTTCCTATAAATCATTATGTTTTCTACTCCCCAAAGGTAGTTTGGAGCACAATTTTAGAGAGTAGGTCAATTCCAGGATCTACTGCATCTTTTAATTAATCTTTACTTCTGTGAACCTGATAGTCTTCTTCCTGTCTTTAAAATAACCTGCAGAGGTTTGGGTCATGGGTCAGTTGCTTACCTCTGTTACATCAAATTTCTTTACCAGGGTTGAGACAAAGAAAGAGATTTGTTTTCTTTTTTTTTATTTTTTTAAGGTGATAAAATATTTAACACATCTTAGGTGGTCTTGGACCATTTGATGAAGCCAGTGACGAGTTAAAAAAAAAATAACTAACTGTACTCTTTACTGTTACTTACTCTATTTGATATGCTTGGCCCGTTACATTTTAAAGCTTTTTATCAGGTTGACAAAAAAGTTCATTCGGGGTTTTCCATAACATCTTACAGAAACGCCCAAATGAACTTTTTGACCAATCCAATAGTTTTAAATTTGTTATTTGAACTTTTCTCAGAGTAAGTAGTCCATTTCTGGCTCAACTGGTGCTGAGTTTTCTTCTTTGGCTATAGTGTCTTCACTCACAATGTGAAGAAAATGTACAGAAGGAGAGGAGAGGATGAAAAGAGTCGGAAAAGTTTTTGAGGAATGTTTCCTGGTGTCTAGTGGCTTGGGTGCAGCGCTTTCATTTCTGTGGGCTGGATGCAGTGCCTCGTCAGGGACATAAGATCTCACAAGCCACTTGGTACAACTAAAATTTTTTTTTAATTTTTTAAATTTAAAAAATTAAAAAAAAAAACTCTCTATAGAGAGTAGACTATGTAAATGAATTATAAAATGTACTATTAAAAGGGCAATGTTGTGCCTTAAGTCTGTTAATTTTTAACTTCTTTTCTTCCACCCCCTAGGACTGGCTTTAATTTTGGGATTGTCACACCAGCACCGTCATCTAACTTCACTGCCACACAAGGTACAGTCTCTGCATTGCGTCGCCTCACCTTTGTGTTCCCCTCTAAACAAGTGCAGGTTTGAGGGGGTCAGGTTGGTTAACATTTTGCTTGCTGCTGCATCTTGCTTAAAGTATCTGCAGTGAACTTGGTATTGATATTGTGCATTAGAAACAGGCTGGATTTAAGAAACTGTGGGGAAGGACTACTGTCTTCATAGTTAAAAAACTCAGAAAGGATTTCTTTCTAGAAAGGCAAGGCTGTGCTTTAAATGTGAATGTTTTTCACGCAAGTTAAAATTTCTTTCTCCATCTTTGTCATATGATATTTAAAACTATATTAATTTTTAATCATCGTAATATGTAGTGAAACTATATGTAACTTTGTTCTGTATTTTCCCAGTCTCCTGTAAAGTGTTATCATGCTTTCATAATTTAAAAAAATTTTTTTAATGAAGTCAAAATTGTCTCAATGTGTAGGTTGAGATAGGCAGTGGTAAGAATCCACCTGCCAAGGCAGGAGACACAAGAGATATTCGTTCCATCCTTGGGTTGGGAAGATCCCCTGGAGGAAGAAATGGCAACCCACTCCAGTATTCTTGCCTGGGAAATTTCCATTGACAGAGGAGCCTGGTGGGCTACAGTCCATGGAGTCTGACAGTACTGAGTGACTGAACACACACACATAGTACTGTAGACTGAACTCATCTTTTTTTCCTTGATAACCTATCAGAAACACACTTGTCCCATGCATGTTGTTGCAGATCTGCCAACATCTGTTGTTGTTGTTTAGTCACTGAGTCGCGTCTGACTCTTTTGCAGTCCCATGGACTGTAGCCCGCCAGACTCCTTCTGTCCATGGGATTTTCCAGGAGTTGGTTGCCATTTCCTTTTCCTGGGGATCTTCCCAACCCAGGGATCGAACCTGAGTCTTTTGTGTTGCAGGCAGATTCTTTACAACTGAACCAGCTGGGAAACTCAGACCAACATCTACCAGCATGTTTTTAATGTTTAAAAGACTTTGAGGACCTATTAGAAACCAGATGTATTTTTTAAGTGCCTTCAAGTTCTCAGTTCAAAGTAATTGAGTTTACTTCTGTTTTAAAAAGAAAGCTTTTATTATAAAAGTGTTTATATTTTTTATTAAAGTAATATGTTCTAGAATCACACATTGTACCCTTAACTGTTGCAATTCTGTTATATTTCCTTTTGGGCTTTTTGCTTCTACCTTTTCATTTAGCACAATCTCTTGTGAGTTTTCCAATATTAATGAAAGTCTTGTTTAAATGTCATTTTTAGTGGCTATGTAATTTGTCTTGCGAATGTGCCATAATTTATTTAACCATCCCTCTCTTGGACGGGTTCAAGCTTTTTCCAGGTTTTCCTATAATAAATAAGACAATGACCATCTTTCAACTCTTCCTTCAGCACATATTTTTATAAGTGCTTTTCTGTGTGCCAGCCCAAGTGATGAACGTGTTTTGGTAAAAAAAGGGATCTCTTAAAATCTGCTAGAGGGATATTCGGGAGCTGAAAGCATACCAGACGTCCTGAACCCAGTCTGTGTGCGGCACTTAAAAGGTTGTTGATTTCAGTCCTTCCTTTCTGTCTGAGCAGTGATTCCTAAATGGTTCTGCCCACTTAGATGCGGCAGAATCCCTTGAGGCCCACCCCTCTCCCCGGTCACATAAAAAATAACTCAATGATATAAAAAGATTGGCAAGAACAAACTAATTGTCAGAAATCCTAAATGAAATACATTAAGAATAAAACACAACAGAAATTCCATAAGCATTTTCATTAATACCAGAACAGACAGCAATCTAAAATCACAAGCAGCTCAATACAATACCAGTGATACAAAGAGGGGTTTCTGGAAGTTATCTGCAGATAGCATGGGCTTCGCAGTGTTCCCAGGCGCTTGTGTTTGCCAGACTTCTTAAAACCACATGGAGCTAAACACCTCAACAGGCACTTGCAACAGACCAATTTCCGTTTATAAATATCAAATTTTAATCTTCTTTGTTGACCACTTTTTTGACCAGGCCTGGTGAGTACTTTACCTACATTTTATTTCATCTTTGCAACAACTCTATGAGGTGTATGCTATTATTATCTGTCTTCCAAATGGAGACACTGAAGCCTAGAGAAGTCAATTAACTTTTCCAGAGCGGCACAGCCAGCAAGTGGCCGAGCCCTCAGCCTCAGCCCCTCATGCCCTTGCCCAGCAGACCACACTGCCTCTGTGAGAGCATTCCGTGAGGAGAGCACTAGGAAGCAGCCCCTAACTGAGGGTGAGAAAGATGACCTGCGGATTGACACTTTGTCCGTAAAAGCAAAGGGAAAACTACCATTCAGAATCAGTTCCTTGTCTTGTCAGGAAGAGGTCCATAGGCTAGCATGTGCTAAGAATGTTATTCCTGAGACACACACACGAGCGGAAATGTGCGTGAAGTCTTTCTGTTTTTCTTGTGGACAGCTAGGTTAACTGCATGTACTCTAGATATAGGTGTATTTGTTGTGACTTAATGGTGATAAAAAGGACGTGCGTCCATCTCACCTCAGTGAGACGACTCAGAGCGCACATTCCCACGGAGAAGCACACGTCCTGTCCTCCACAAGGACAGTGCTGTCAGAACAGGCTGTCTGATGAGGTCACGGGAAGAGAGAGGCTCTGGCTTAGAGAGGTCAGTGAGGCTGTGATCGGTCATATTTGGTGACAGCCAACCCATGTCCTAATTTCTTTTTCTTGCCAGGGTCAGCACCCCCCACCAAAGAGTCAAGCCAGCTCGATGCGTTCTCCTTTGGTGGGGGAGGCAAGCCTTTCTATGAGACCGTTCCTGAAAGCTTACCTTCCTCAGGGACGATGACATCAGCTAGCACGGGATCAGCTGGTGCCGCTCCAGGACAGTCTGCACCATCCAGCAGCAGACCCGCAGCCCCTTCTGGAATCTCTCTCTCCACCCCCGCTGGCAAGCTGGAGGCGCCACCGTCCAAGCTGGGTGAACTGCTATTCCCAAGCTCCCTGACGGGAGAGACTCTGGGAAGTTTCTCAGGACTGCGGGTCGGCCAAGCAGACGAGTCCACCAAGCCAGCCAGCAAGGCACCGTCCCCAGGCGTGACCAGTGCTGGTGCACAGCCCACCAAGACCCCTGCCACCCCCTCTGGGTTCAGTTTTCCCAGCCCTACGGTGCTGGGGAAACCCGCAGAGCCCCCCGAGACCAGCTCCGCAGCCACCTCGGCGGCGGCACCAACAGCAGCAGCCAGTCCCAGCCCCAGCCCCAGCAGCTCCTCGACGGGCGTCTTTGGCAACCTGCCACTCACCAGTGCAGGCTCCTCTGGGCTGTTCAGTTTGGGGGGCCTGTTTTTCGGTAGTAGCAAGACCAGCTTTTCATTCGGAGGCCAATCAACAAGCAGCACAGCACCCTCCTCCGCCCCACCATCCACTGCCACACCGCTGCCCACGTCACTCCCCAGCTTGTCGTTTGGCAGCCCCCTGAGTTCAGAGTCTGCCCCCACCCTGCCCACGTCCTCTGGTAAAAGCTCAGAAGCAGCCGCATCATCGGCTTTGCCCGAGAAGCCAGGCAGTAATGAGGCCTCGGCATCAACTGCCTCCCTCCTGGGGCAGCAGCCACCAACCCCGCTTCCCCAGGCTCCGCTTCAGACTCCCGACCCTGGGAAGAAGGAACCTGCTCTTGCCCAGCCCACCATCAGCAGCCCTGGCACTGAGGCAGCCAGTACCAGTGTCCTGGCGCCTGCGGCTGAGGCCACTCCAACAGCCTCCGGGGTCCCAGATGTCAAGACGGAACCACCATCCCCAGGCCCCACTGTCTCTGTGCCCGGGCCAGCCACCGTCACGGCACCTGGAGCCTCGAGCACCATCCCTGTGGCCCCAGAAACATCCAGACCTCCCACCACCTCCAGTGCTGTTTCCAGTGCTGCTCCAGGCCCCGCCACGGAGACCCCAGTGTTTGGGATAGTCACTTCTGACTCCTCTGTCTTCACCCAGCCTCCCGTTGCCAGCTCTAGCTCGGCTTTCAGCCAGCTCACCAGCCATACAGCCACCGCCCCCTCGGCGACCCCCATGTTTGGGCAGGTGGCCACCAGCACCGCCCCCAGCCTGTTTGGGCAGCAGACGGGAAGCAATGCCAGCACAGCGGCTGCCGCGCCACCGGTCAGCAGCTCAGGGTTCGGCAGCCCTGCGTTTGGCACCTCCACCCCAGGGGTCTTCGGACAGCCGGGCTTTGGGCAGGCCCCGGCCTTCGGGCAGTCGACCAGCAGCCCCGCGAGCAGCTTTTCCTTCAGCTCTGTGCCTGCTTTTGGTCAGTCCGTGTCCTCCACCTCCACGTCCACCAGCGGGAATGTCTTCGGTGCCTCTTCGAGCACCAGTAGCTCCAGCTCCTTCTCGTTTGGACGGTCGTCTACCAACAATGGAGGTGGGCTCTTTGGCCAGAACAACCCTCCTGCTTTTGGTCAGAGTCCTAGCTTTGGACAGGGAGGCTCCGTGTTTGGTGGCACCTCGGCCGCCACCACAACAGCGTCATCCTCTGGCTTTAGCTTCTGTCAAGCTTCAGGTAGGTACTTATGGGAGATTTTTTCCTTGGTTGTCCTCCATATTTGAAACATTTGCAACAAGTCTGCATTGCTTCAGGAGTGAAAAGGAAGGGAGGGAAAACAGAAGAGGTTCTGGAAAGTCTGTAAGAGGGCTTGGACGCTGGTGGCCCTGGGCATTTCTTTGGTCTAATCACTGTGGCTCCAGTCTTGCTTCTCAGCAAGTTCTCCACCAGAGTGCCAATTTCATGGGGGAGAAAAACAAGTTTAAAGTCATAGCAAGTAATGAATGACTCATGAGTATGAAATGATAAATTTGGAAGGTGTTTTAGAGGTCATTATGTCCTTAACTGTCAAGCCTAGAGATGACTGATCTAATGTCTTTCGGTGCCAGTGGTGGAACCAGACCTAGACTCCAGAGCTCCTCACCCTAGCCCATTGTTTCATTGTCTTCTGACACCATCTTGCATCCTTGAAGAGCAGGAAGTAACATTTGAAAAGTTGGGATTTTTTTTTCTATTTTCAGTATAATTTTTTAAAAATCTTTTAAGTTTTACAGTTTTTTAAAGTAAAACATCCTCACTATTGCATGCCCCATCTTAGCAGCTGCTTTTACTCCAAAAACCAATAGATGGGACACTCCCAAAATCTTTTCTAATCTTCCTTTCTCCATGGTTATCTTATGAAAGGCATTTCTTTAGTAGTCAGGCTCAGTGGGTGAGGGGAATCAAAGGGCATTGATTTCTTGGTGGTCAGGGTTACAAATAACTGCTAGTTCATTCCGTTGATGATAACTTATTTGAAGCTGGCTCATAATTTATTAGGAAGTCTATTCCTTCCTGTCTTCAATAACTATTTGCTGAACTCCCACTATGTTCCACTACAAGAATGGATGCAAGACACAGTGATGTGAGATAGTTTTGAGACCTACCTGCTGCCTCGTCAGAGGCTGGTCAGCCTGTTTGAATGATGGGAAGTGTGAGAGTTGGTCTAAAGAACAGGCAGAGAGAAGGCCTTGTTGCTCTTAAAAGAGAGTAGGATATTTAACCCTATCTCTAGTGCATCTTTTGTTCTGCAGTCAAAACTTGAGAATCCTTGTCCACAATCAGAACTATTTCAGTACAACCGAGAACCTCTGAAAAACCCTTCCTTTGGTAACTAGGAGGAAAGATGCCTGCACAACCTCCTCTAGCTGTGGTTGAGGCACTGAGACCTGCCTGAGCTCCCCTACCTACACTGATAGCAGAAATGAAGAATGAACTCTTGCCATCTAGCTCCTTGTCTGGGGCTTTTCTGTTAAAATATATAGTTCTGCCTGGCTTCCCAGGCCCCATTCAACCCAGCACCTCAACCATGTTATACCACCTAGAAGGAAGATAAACAGCTCTGAAAGAATCTGGCATTTGAGATTAAAGGAAACCAGGGAGTAGTCATACTCATGATATTAAGTCAGCCATTGGAAACACTTCTTAGCAGCTATGAGTCTAGAGAAAAACTACTCAGAGTCCTCACCCCCACCCCCTGGAGTTTGGTAGAGACAAGGATTCAGTCCCTGAGGCTTTGAGACTTTTTTTTTTTAACTGTTATAAAATTTCAGCAGTGAAAAAAAGGTTTTTAAAACTACTTGCCCGTAATTTTCTCCATTTCCTTGGTAGGGAAACAGATTTTAGTCGTGAGATGATTTATTCTGAGGTACTTTCACATACCTGAATGTCATTTAAAAACCAAAAAACAAAACTTTGATGTATAGAAGTTTCATTCAAATTAAACTTCTGTTTTCTTTTATTTTATAGGTTTTGGTTCTAGTAATACTGGTTCTTTGTTTGGTCAAGCAGCCAGTACCAGTGGAACAGTCTTTGGCCAGGTAATGTGGATATTTGCCTCTATTTGGGCCAACACAATAAGTCCCATTTGCGTTGCTTCTGTATATAGGATGTAATGTGTTGTGTGTCCAGCAAACAGTGCTGGGGTTCTCAAACTCTGCCTTCCGTAGCTTCCTTGGGGGCACAAAAGTCTCCACTTCTGATTTGAGAAAATCACTCCAGTGTTGATCCTTGTTTGAAAGTCCTCTTGGAAAGCACTTTAAAGCACATTGCCTGGTTTCTGTCAATCTTCTGCCTATTGTTAGGCCAGGGATTGGCATCTATTGCCCATAAGTGAAATCTGCTCCTTGGCCCTTTTTTTTTAAGTGGCTGTTTAAACAGTAATAAGAATATGCAACAGAAATTGCATATGGCCCCTGTGCTAAGCAACATGTAGTCAAGGAGCTCCTTTTAGTGACCTGAGCTATTTCAGTCTGTCCAGCTGTGGTTATCGTGTGCTGGGCCTGGTTCTTAGTGATGTACACACAGACCTAAAATCATTAGTGCTGGGATAAGGTAAGTGCTGCCATTACCCCCATTTGACAGATGAGAACACCCGAGAACCCCGAGGGGTTAAATTTACTGTTACAGAAGCCAGCTGCTTTTACTTTTGTTTGTTTGTTTTTAAATATTTATGTATTTGGTTGCTTCGGATCTTAGTTGTGGCATGCAGGATCTTTACTTGCAGCATGCGGGACCTAGTTCTCTGACCAGGGATCGAACCTGGGTTCCCTGCATTGGAAGTGCAGAGTCTTAGCTGCTGGACCACTAGGGAAGTCCCCAATCCAACTGCTTTTATTTATTTGTTTGTAATTAGTTATTTTTTTTGTTGTTGCACTGGGTCTTTATTGCTGCTTTGGGGCTGCTCTCTAGTTGCAGTATACAGGCTCCTCACTGTGATGGCTTCTCTTGTTGAGGAGCACAGATTCTAGACACACAGGCTCAGTAGTTGTGGCCCGTGAGCTTCGTTACCCCCTTGGTATGTGGAGTATTCCCAGACCAGGGATCGAACCTTTGTCCCCTGCATTGGCAGGCAGATGCTGCTTTTAGATCATAGTACCTTCACGAGGAGTCCTTCCAAAGAAAGATGCTCTGACATATTGGGAATGACTGACTTTCTAAAGGTAGAATTGACATTTGTCCAGAAGCTGGAGAAAGTGGTGGCCATGTTACATACTTCTTCCAAGTCTTCAGTAGGAGATTTTCTTTTTCACCTTTCTCCTAAGAAGGTGAGCTCTACCCTAGTCAGTGATCCTTGACAGAAAGAAACAGAACTTCTGATTTTCAAGTTCCCCAGTGAAAACAGCTAAAAATGACTAGATAAACCATATAAACCATAGATTCGAAAGCACTTATAAGCTAACAAGGTATTTTACCACGCCTTATTAGAGGGGAAGTGGGACCGTATAGAAGTGCGTGGAGCACAGAAGCCAGCTCTGCCCTGAGAGCATCGCTAGTCTGAGAGCACTCGGACTTCCTGTTAACCCCACAGGGCAGAGGGGCAGGCCTCACTCACCAGGGTGCGCCAAGTGGGAGGCTTGGAAGAGCCCCTCCCCGCAGCCAGCTGTGACTCCCTCTCCAGGCTCATCCTGAACACGCGGCCTGACCTGCTCCACGGAGGGCGGTGTCTCCAAGGCGTCTGGTGGGGCAGCACAGGCCACACTGAAGAAGAGTAACTCTAGGCCTCCGGTAATATTTAAGGACATTGATTCCCACACGTAAATTCGTCACAGCAGGAAATAAGGAGCTATGATCAAGAGCCAGAATAAACATGAGACACACATTTGCAAAGACTCGCTAGAATATAAAACAGCTGTGTTTTACATGTTGCAAAGAAATAAAGGACAAACTTGAAAATACCAGTCAAGAATCAGAAATTACAAGAAGTGTCATAGCAGCTTTGAAAAAGAAACAAATAGAACTTCAAGAAAATTGTTACAATTAAAATTTTAACTCAGCAGATCAGACCCAGCAGAAGAGGATAGTAATATACTAGATCACCAGTCAGAGAACTTTCTCTGAAGGACCAGATAATAAATATTTTAGACTTTGAGAGCTACCTACTGCTTCTGTCGCAACCACTCAACTCCGCCATTGTGGCACAAAAGCAGCCAGAGGCTGCACATGAGTGAGTGAGCATGGTTATCTTCCCATAAAGCTTTATTTATAAAAATAGATGGCAGGCTAGATCTGGCCCATGGGCTAGAGGTTGCTGACCCTTGAACTAGAAGGTCAGATTAAGTTATGTGGAATTCGTCATGGAGAGGATAAAAGATAGAAAATACAAAAGAGAAAGCTAAAACAAAATCTAACGTACATTTAATCAGAAGGAGAAGAAAAAGAATGTATGATATTAGAAGAGAAAAAGATAGATTTCCAAAACCAACAGCAAACAGTAACCCACAGATTCTGAAATCCAACATATACCAAGCAGAATGTATAAAAGGAAATTGAATCTAAGACTTGCCATAGTGAAACTGTGGAACTACCAATATAAAATATTAAAAGCACTCAGAAAATGGACAGGTTCCCTTCAAGGCAGCAATAGTTAGGACTAACGGTGGAGTTCTCGGTAGTGGCAATGAAAGCCAGACATAGCCTATCTCCCCAGAATTTTTGAACCCAGCAAAAAAACATCTGTACATAATGAAGTGAAATCAAGACACTTTTCAGGCAGATCCTGAGAGGCTATATGCCTAGCAGACCTGAAGGAAATTCTAAAGGATATTCTTCAGGCAGAAGGAAAATGTGACCTCACTAAAATTATAGCTTTCTTAATTTTAGGGTAAAACAAGCCATGAAATAGGAAAATTGTAGCCTATATAACCAACAGAGTAATCATATTCAGATATAAACAATACAAGTCAAAAGGAAAAAAGACAACTGCACCCCTACCAGAATGGCTAAAATTGAAGGGCTGGTGGTACCCGGGAGAAAGCAGAGCAGTTATAATAGAAACACTCACAGCAGGAGTGAAGGTTCATAGAATCACTTTGGTATCAAAACTAGATACACGGAACACCTGTGTATCCACTCCATATAAGCTGAGTGTATCTACTCTAGATAAGTAACCCACAAAATCAGAATGGTGGTTAGTCTTAGGATGTAAAAATTGAGGTCTGAGGGAGCCACCCAAAGTACTAACAGTGTTTGATGTCTTAAATGTTGAACATCATAAACAGTTATATGCCAAAATTAATTGAGCTCGCCACACATACGATTTGTAAACTCAATAGAAAATGGACGAGAGACCTCTTAAAAAAGGATAGTCTTGGTTACACAACTTTGTGGAATGTACTTAATGCCTGAACTATACATGTAAAATGCTTAAAATGGTGCACCCTATCTGGTTGGTGGTGCCTGTCTCATACCAGCCAGGGCCAGAGCAATTCCTTGTTTATCTGAGCTTGGCTTTTGGGTTGTGCCCATGCCTGGTGCATGCCCTGGACACACAGCGGAAGGGAAGCTTAAAATGGTAAGTTTTATATACATTTTACCACAATTTAGAAAAAGACATAAAATATTTTTTGAAAAAGGGTAGCCAGAGGACTATAAGTATATTCACAACTGAATTAGTAACACAAACTAAAACCTCAAAGAGATACAGTCTTCCTGGAAGACAGCACACATTTTAAAGCCCAGCAATACTAAATGCCAGCAAGCATGCAAAGCAACAGAACTCACATACACTCTTTAAGTTGGTTGTATGTTGGCACAGTCACCTTGGAAAATAGTCTGGCAGGATCGGGTAAAGCCCTGCAGTTCCACTCCTCGTTTGTTCTGTAAAGAAACTCATCTGTGCGCTGGGATACAGTGTTCCAAAACCTAGAGACTGGAAGCAACTCAAATGGTTAGGATATACCATTGGGCAGATGAACTTAGATTATCCTGTAACAGAATGTTACTACATTGTGAAATATGGTTGTGAAAATGAACACATTAGAGCTGCATGGGTGGCTTTCACAGGACTGTTTTTTCTCTCTCACAGGCATAATTTGAGCCAAGAGGTTTAAAGCCTATACTGTGATAAACTCCATATTGGTTACTCCCCCACCCTACCACCACTTCATGTTCTTTCGCAGACATTAGGTTTGCCATTGGAAAGGCTGGAAATTCAAATCAGTTGTTTTTTTTTCCTATCATGGCAGGGCCCTTATCTGTTACAGTCATTGCTGTATCCCCAGTGCTTCAGACTATGGCTAGCACAAGACGAGTGTTGTAAAAATGAATGAATTTTCAGGTAGTAGGGGTATTCACAGAAGAATTTAAGGATACAAGGTACATTCTGGCCAGGATATAGAATTTCATTTTCTTCATAATACCAAGAAAAATCCAGTTAGTATGACTTTCACACTGGTTTTATGAGTATTAGAATTATCTAGTGCTATTTAGTGCTATTTAACAAATTACCCCCAAATGTAGTAGCATTCTCTGGAGGTTGGCTTGGTGGTTATTTCCCACCTTAACTGGAGCTCATGGCTACAGCATCTACATGTGGCTTCTCTATGTGGCCTGGGCTTCCTTACAAAATGGTAGTTGGATTCCAAGGAAGACTATTCCAAGAAAAAGGGAGCCATACAGAAACTATCCTCAGAAGTTGCAAGCATCATTTATACTGCATCTTCTTATTCAAGGCTGTCACAGAGTCCCACCAAGCTCAAGGGGAGGGGGACTAAATTTCACCTCTTGCTCTAGAAGAGCATTTAGGTCTGGAAATATTACTGTGACCATCTTTGGAAAATATAATCTGTCACATGGGCCTGTCACAGCATGGCCGAGAGCCTGTTGAATTGATTTCTAGAGAGGGGAGTTAGTTGTAGGTGAGCTTCATGGTACAGCTGCCTTTGGGAGTAAATGTCAGGTCTGGGTTTGGAAAAGTGGAAGAAAGGCCTAGCTGAAGGAAGTATACTGTCTGGAGAAGCAGCCAGAGGAAGATCTTGGCAACAGTGAGGGCAAACAAATGACCAATAAACACACAAAAGTAATCAATACTATTAGAAGCATTAGGAAAATGAAAATCAAAACCATAATGAGATAGCACTCCATATGCACTAGGAAGGCTGTAATTTAAAAACAAAGACTAACATACATTGACAAAGATGTGAAGATACTAGAACCCTCATGTATTTCTGGTTGAAACGGAAAATGGTACAGCAGTTATGGAAAACAGGTTCCTCAAAAAGCTAGACATAGAACTGTCATCAGTTCAGTTCAGTCACTCAGCCGTGTCCGACTCTTTGCGACCCCATGGACTGCAGCACACCAGGCCTCCCCGTCCATCACCAATTCCCAGAGTTTACTCAGACTCCTGTCCATTGAGTCAATGATGCCATCCAACCATCTCATTCTCTGTCATCCTCTTCTCCTCCCACCTTCAATCTTTCCCAACATCAGGGTCTTTTCAAATGAGTCAGCTCTTCGCATCAGGTGGCAAAAATATTGGAATTTCAGCTTCAGCATCACTCCTTCCAGTGAACACTCAGGACTGATCTTGCAGTCCAAGGGACTCTCAAGAGTCTTCTCCAACACCACAGTTCAAAAGCATAAATTCTTCGGCGCTCAGCTTTCTTTATAATCCAACTCTGTCATATGAGCCAGAAGTGGTGCTCAGACACTTGTTCCCCAGTGCTCATTGCAGCATTATTCACAATGGCCAAAAGTTGGAAATAGCTCAGTGTTCATCAACAGATGATTAGATAACCAAAATATGGTATATTTGTACAGTGGAATATTATCCGGTTTTCAGAATGAATGAAGTTGTTCTTCACATCACATCACAGATAGATAAATTGTGAATACATTATGTTAAGTAAAATAAACCATAGATATAAGGACAAATATGATTCCACTTATATGAAATATTTAGAATAGGTAAATCCATAGAGCTGGAAAGTAGATCAGAATCTACCAGGGCCTGAGGAAAGGAGAGACCAAGGAGTTAGTTAATGGTTATAGAATTTCGGTTATGTGATGAAAGAATTTTGGAAATAGTATTAATTGTTGCATAACATTGTGAACATAATTAATGCCATTCAGCTGTATATGAGAAAATTATTAAAATGGTAAGTTTTATGTCACATATATTTTAACATAGTTTTTAAAACTTAGACGTAATATACCATAACCATTGAATTTTATACTTTAAATCAGTGAGTTGTGTGGTACGTACATTATATCCCAATAAAGTTACTTTAAAAAAGACGAGTCTGAAAGACTTGCAGGTTCAATGTAAAACTGCTCTATTCACCCCTCCCACTCTTTGCTAAGAGTAAGAAAGTAAAACAGAAAGAACTTGCAGTCTTGCAGCCTCCTGCCCCTGGACCTGTTGAATCCAAGGATGACCCTGCAGCTCAGCTGCCTCCTGGATCCAGGCTCCAGCACGTACACAACAAATAACCCAAATCCTAAGCAAAGACCGTGCTGGGCTTACCAGGGATGAATTCATTCTAAATCTGTGAACCATTAGCTCCTCACTTTAGGACAGAGATGAAAGAGTGGTCTCTCACTCTCTGGGGAAAATATTAGCAGTCTTCAGTCACCGCAACACTGTTCTTCTATGTTAAGTCCACTGTACTTAACAAACAAAAAAACTCTGTAACATATGAAGAGGTAATACAAAAAGGGGGACCTGCAGTCATATTTTAGAAATCAGCAAAAATAAATAAATAACCTACAGATGATCCACATATTGGAACAAGCAGGTATATTAACTATTGTGCTCAGGTCTTTACAGGAAAATAAAAGAATGGTTGAATAAGAAATCTCAGCAGAGAAATGGAATTACGAAAACAGTCAATCTGTATCTGAAGTTTCAGTACAGTATCCAAAATAGAAAATGATTTGTTTAACAGCAGAGGGAATATTACAGGAGAACAATGAACTTGAAAACATGTCAGTAGAAATTACCTAAGGTGAAGCTTAGGGAGACAGAAAAAAAAGATTGGACAGAACATCCGTAACCTGTGCAACAGTGTAAGGCAATTTGGCAAGATGTCATCAAGAGTCCCAGAAGGAGAGGAGACAGAATGGGAGAGAAGAAAAATTTTTGAAGAGACAATGGCCAAGCTTTTTCTTTTTTGTTGAAAAACTGGAACCCACAAATGCAATAAACTCTGTGACCCTGAAACAGAGTAAGTATCAGAAAATCACTCTTGAACACATTTAAACTTCTGAAAACCAAATGCAAAAAAAAAACTTTTAAAGCAGCTAAAGAAAAAAAGACTGGTGACATAAAGAGAAATAAATATTGTGCAGTTAATAACAAGGTATTAAATGTATGACAACCATGGCAAAAAAGCAAAATGAGTTTGCTACCTTGGAGTAAATCAGTGCTGCTCAACTGGTGTCTGTTTCCACCCCCAAAGGAATTTCACAATCACAGTGTCTAGAGACTTGTTTGAGCCTCATGAGTGGGGATGCTGCTGGACATTCTGTAGCCCTCCAAAGAATTATGTGGCCAAAAATGTCAATAATGTCATTGTGAAGAAACCATTAGGAAGACAGAGATTTCTTAGAACACAAAAAGCACAAACCATAAAAGAAGAAATTGAAAAGCTTGTTGATGTTTGGTCACTAAGATGTGTCTGACTCTGCGACCTCATGGACTGTAGCACGGCAGGCTTCCCTGTCCTTCACTGTCTCCTGGAATTTGCTCAAACTCATGTCCGTTGAGTCAGTGATGCTGTCCAGCCTCCTCATCCTCTATGTCCCCTTCTCCTTTTTCCCTCACTGTTTTCCAGCATCAGGGTCTTTTCCAGTGAATCAACTCTTAGCATCAATCAGGTGGCCGAAGTATTGAAGCTTCAGCTTCATCATTAGTCTTTCCAGTGAGTATTCAGGGTTGAATTCCTTTAGGATTGACTGGTTTGATAACCTTGTTGTCCAAATGACTCTGAAGAATCTTCTCCAGCACCGAAATTCAAAAGCACCAATTCTTTGGTGTTCAGCCTTCTTTATGGTCCAACGCTCACATCCATACATGACTACCGGAAAAACCATAACTTTGACTATATTGACCTTTGTCAGCAAGGTGATGTCTCTGCTCTTTAATATTCTCCCTAGGTTTATCATAGCTTTCTTTCCAAGGAGCAGTCTTTGAATTTCATGGCTGCAGCCTATGTCATACCTGTAGAATTACTGAAACTTAAGAACCAGCCGGGAGAAATATCAATAACCTCAGATATGCAGATGACACCACCCTTATGGCAGAAAGTGAAGAAGAACTAAAGATCCTCTTGATGAAAGTAGAAGAGGAGAGTGAAAAAGTTGGCTTAAAACTCAGCATTCAGAAAACTAAGATCTTGGCATCTGGTCCCATCACTTCATGGCAAATAGATGGGCAAACAGTGACTGACTTTATTTTTGGGGGTTCCAAAATCACTGCAGATGGTGATTGCAGCCATGAAATTAAAAGACACTTACTCCTTGGAAGAAGTTATGACCAACCTAGACAGCATATTAAAAAGCAGAGACATTACTTTGCGAACAAAGGTCCGTCTAGTCAAGGCTATGGTTTTTCCACTAGTCATGTATGGAAGTGAGAGTTGTTCCATAAAGAAAGCTGAGCACCAAAGAATTGATGCTTCTGAACTGTGGTGTTGGAGAAGACTCTTGAGAGTCCCTTGAATTGCAAGGAGATCCAACCAGTCCATCCTAAAGGAGATCAGTCCGGGGTGTTTATTGGAAGGACTGATGTTGAAGCTGAAACTCCAATACTTTGGCCACCTGATGTGAAGAGCTGACTCATTGGAAAAGACCCTGATGCTGGGAAAGATTTGAGGGCAGGAGGAGAAGGGAACAACAGAGGATGAGATGGTTGGATGGCATCACCGACTCAATGGACGTGGATTTGGGTAGACTCCGGGAGTTGGTGATGGACAGGGAGGCCTGGTGTGCTGCAGTCCATGGGGTCACAAAGAGTCAGACACAACTGAGCGACTGAACTGAAGAACCAGCAAGACCAAAAGTGGACAAGATGTAGAGCAACTTGATCTCTTAATGCACTGCTGGTGGGAATGTAAAATGGTGGGGTCACTTTGGAAAACCATTTGGCAATTTCTCAGTAAGTTAAATATACACTAATTTTTATGGTTAGCAATTCTAGGTGTTTACCCAAAGGAAATGAAAATATATGTTCACAGGCAGACTAGTACCAGAATGTTCCTAGCAGCTTTATGATAGCCCAGATGTTCATCATTAGGGGAGTAGTAGACCCTGGCATCCTCATACAATGGAATACTACTCAGCAGTAAAAAGGGAAGGACAATGCCTGCAGCCACATGGATGGACGTCAGAAGCATATGTTGATTCTAGCCAGGTAAGTTAGGCAAGAAAATGAAAGAAAGGTATCCAGAGTGGAAAGGAAGAAGTAAAACTATATATGTTCAAATAATATATATATAGAAATCCCAAAGGAATCCACTAAAGGACTACTAGAACTAATAAATCGGTCCAGCAAGTTTGTAGGATGCAAGGTCAAAGTATGAAATTTTAATTGTATTTATATACATTTGCAACACACCATCCAAAAATGAAGTTGAAATTAAGAAAACAGTTCTATTTCCAGTATCATAAAAAGGAGTGAGTACTCAGAAATAGACAGAAGCACAAAACATACTCTGAATACAAGAAAGCATTGTTTCAAGAAATAAAAAATGATCGAAATAAATGGAAGGGCATCCTATATTTGTGGATTGAAAGATTTAGTGTTGTTAAAATGGCAATAGAGAACCAGGGCTGGGGAAATTAACATGCATGCAGGAATTCAGTAATGAGTAAGACAGACAGAAGTGGCTGTGTCCATAGAGCTTACCTTTGATGGAAGTGGGGGATCAGTCTCTAAGACTGATAATTTTATTATTTATTAAATTTATTAATTTCAGATAATTTTAAGTACTGTGAGGAGAGGAACTTCTCTGGTAGTCCAGTGGTTAAGGCTCCATGCTTCCTATGCAGAGGGTGGAGGTTCAGTCCCTGGTTGGGGAACAAGATCCCACATGCCGTGTGGCGTGGCCAAAAAATAAAAAAACAAAGCAAAAAGAGTTACTGTGAAGAGAACAAGCAGGATGATGTGGTAGTGTTCAGGGAAGCTTATTTAGGTCCGATAGTCTGGAAATGCCTTTCTGAGAAAGTCTCATAAATATCTCTTTTTACATTTGTTTCTTTGATTTAGGATCAAGTCAGGTTCACTCACTGAGACTGGTTGATACGTCTCTTCAGGGTCTTTGATTGCCCTTCCATGTCTGTCCTTCTTTTCTTTTTCCTCATAATACAGCTGTTGAACACAGCAGGTTGTTGGTCCTGTTAAAATCGCCACACTCCTGTTCTGATTACATCCCTGTGGTGTAACTTCTGAGTAACTTGTTCCTTCCTGTGAAATGGTGCTTGGGTCTGGAGGCCCGATGAGATTCTCAGGGTTTTTGGCAATTTTTAAATTCTGTATCTTGAACGCTGACTCCCTTTAATGATGTAAATGTACTGTTAGTTTTTTGGATGTGATAAGTTTGTTACGGTTTCTGTTTTGGAGTGGATGAAATGATAAGATGTCTCCATTATACTGATCAAGGATCAGGGACAGAACATGGGGCTGTAGGTGATGCTCAGCTGGCTGTGGGTCGTGGGTGAAGCTAGGTAGTGAGTACGTGGGTTCATTGTGCCCCTCCATATGTACTTTTGAGATCTTCCATAATTTAAAGTTTTTAAAACTATTGTTATTTATTGTAATTAAAATGAATGGGATACTAACCCACTTCTGAGGATGTAGTTTAACTGTCAGTTCACATTCACTTCAGTGAAGTGTTACGCACTTCTTCTCATTTCTACAGATATCCATTATTTTTTAAATCATATATTTAAAAATAGATTGAACCATCTGAAGTTCCTGGGGTTTGTGGGGCTTTTTGTTTTTGTTTTTTCTGTAGGGCAAAAAAGGTCTGTCTTTTGGCAATTTTCCTGTTTCAGCTGGATCCATGGAAGTCAGCTGAGAAACCTGGTGTTTTCTATTTTCCGCACACATGCAATATTGGTCATGTCTTCGTTCCTTTGGAAGTCAGTTCAGTAGTTATCAAAGCCTGTGCTCTTATGATTGGATTTCATTTCAAGCTTTAAAAATCAGTCATCATTAAATGGGTGTAGTAAACAGTTTCTGTTGTTTTCAAAGAAGTTTAAAGGGGCGGGGGTGGGGTTGGTGAGGAGGGGAGAAACAAGCAAGTAGGTTGCCCTCAGGTAAAAATGAGCCTGTCCTGTTCAAGGCACAAAAGAAGGCGGGGGGGATAAAGGATGATGCTGAGAGACGGGCAGGACCAAAGCATGTAGTTTCTTTTCAGAATTTGTAAGCAGGAGTGAAGTGATTTGACTGCTGTTTTCAAGTGTTATTCTAGCTACTGTGTGAACATGGATCACAGGGGAGCAGCACGTTGGTGAAACTGTCCTGTGGTCCAGTCTTGGTTGAGGTTCAGACCGAGGGCAATGACTGTGTCACCCTAGAGCAGGGGCACACTGGGAGGATGTCTCAGGGACCGCCCGCTAGAGGTTTGACTTCTTTGGGGGATTAAATAATTACCTACAAAGACCTTAGAAAAGTGCCTAGCCCAGAGAAAGGGCTCAGTTTGTTGGTCGTTTTAAAATACCCACAACCAATTTTGAGCTTGTCAGCTACATTTGAGGCACTTTTCTAAAGGACACTGCACTTCTAGCTTATTTATTTCACTCAATGTTTGGAGGTGAGTAGTTTATTTTCCCCATCTTGCAGAAGAGGGACTTCACCTCTCCACCTACCCACCCCCCAAGAAGGGGGCTCCTGTTAGGTTCCTATACACAGCAACCCATCTCTAATGGCCCCTCAAATCTAGCACCCGTCTTCCCTAAAGAACCAGTTCCTCAACAGAAGTAAGTGTGGTACTGGATCCAGCTTTGTGTCAGCATGCGCCCAACGTTAGCAGCACCCTCAGAGTGTGAGATTTGCAGACTTGGACAGAATTCAGCTGTGGTCATCATTTCAACAATGAAGCTAATTTAAGCTTATTTTTGCAGCACTGGGAAAGTCATTATGAAATAAAAGTGCGCAAATTGGGAGAAAAGACAGTGTAAATCACTGATAGTCGGTTGCTGATGAGTTCAGTCAAACACAGGATGAATGAAAATAAGTGGTGCCCATCATAACCTAGAAATGTGTTTAAACTTTCACATTTGGGGGAATTCCAAGGGTTGGGTTTCCCTGCCCCAGGAAGCAGGGCAGGTGAACTATTCGGGCTCCCACCTACTATAAGTGATGTTTTCAGAGAACTGGCAACGTAGCATAACTTGAGAACATATGATTGTAGGGAGCGTTCCCATCCAGCATTCAGCTTCCTCTCTGGTCGTTAAACATCTGCACCAGCACTAATCAGCGTTCCCTCGCTCGTTCCATCTGCACGGCTATGAGTGCCTGCTCTCTCTGGGCAGGGCCTGCCATTTTACCGTGACCTCTCATCCTCCCTGGCCTCCTGTCCCTTTTGTCTTCTAGCAGTCGTCCTCTTCCAGCGGCAGCGTGTTTGGGTCTGGAAACGCTGGAAGAGGGGGAGGCTTCTTCAGCGGCCTCGGAGGAAAACCCAGCCAGGAAGCAGCCAACAAAAACCCGTTCAGCTCGGCCAGCGGGGGCTTTGGGTCCACAGCTACCCCAAGTAAGTTGAGAAACTTTCCTGGTCTCTGGGTCCCCTGATGTCACTGTCATCCTCCTGGCAGTATCAGAGCTTCAGTGACAAGTGTGGCAAGGGAGAAAAGGTCTAGAAGGCCCATTTAAAATCTCTCCCCCAGAGCAGTGTGGTCTGTTTTGATTTTGTTTTTTATTTTGGGGTTTTTAATGAGATGTCCTATATAACCATGAAAAGACATCCGAGCTGCAGGGAGAGAGGATCTATGCACTGAACTACTCCCATCGTCTCTCCCAAGGCCCAAATTGCTCTGTTTCTTAGGATTGAGATGACTTGAAATGAATGCAAGCAGACAAGCATAAAAGAGAGCAGCCGAACAGGCTGGGTGTGCTCGGAGGAGCATCTGGATTTTCATTTGTGTCGGACTTGCTTTGAATTTGCTTTAAAATGCAGCTACTGTAGAGAAATGTCACACAAAAGTTGAAGCCATCATTATTTCTCAGCTCTTACATTTTTGTCTTATTTTCAAATGAAGCTGTGTCTTTGTGCTGGCACTTTCTTTTTCAGCTAATTTCTTGTTGATCTGTCTATTCGTGATTGGAAATGAAAGAAATTGGAATTCAGGCACCTGTCAATCTTCATCTTAGCTTCTCTCATTAAATATGCGCCACCAGAAGCTTCTCTCATCTGTGTGATCATTACATGATCACTCATTGGAAAAGACCCTGATGCTGGGAAAGATTGAGGGCAAGAGGAGAAGGGGACGACAGAGGATGAGGTGGTTAGATATCATCACTGACTCAATGGACATGAGGTTGAGCGAAGTCAGGGAGCTGGTGAAGAACAAGGGAGCCTGGTGTGCTTCAGTCCATGGGGCCGCAAGGAGCCAGACACGCGTCGGATGTGACTGAGCAACTGAACAACAAGAGTGCATCGAGCTGACGTTTTGCAGACAGGACCGAGGTTTCCTTGATAATCAGGCTCATGTAGTTACAAGCAAAGTCTTTCCTGAGACTCATGTATTCACAGATCAGTTATTTTGATGTCACTGTTTATCTAGTCATATGTAAGGAAAGATTATAGTGAAAATACACACACCTTTAAACTTGCAAAATTATGTAATCAGAAATTTCTGTTCTGCTAGTAGGAATTTAGAACCTAAAACAAAGGGATCTTAGAACTCGAGTTTAGTAACAGTTTTTGAAAACTGTAGGGTTGATCTCCTTTAGGATTGACTGGTTTGATCTCCTTGCTGTCTAAGGAACTCTGAAGAGTCTTCTCCAGCACCACAGTTTGAAAGCATCAGTTCTTCGGCACTCAGCCTTCTTTATGGTCCAACTCTCACATCTGTACAGGACCTACTGGAAAATCCATAGCTTTGACTATATGGATCTTTTGTCGGCAAAATGATATCTGCTTTTTAGTATGCTGTCTAGGTTTGTAATAGCTTTTGTTTCAAGGAGCAGCATCTTTTATTGTTTAAGTGTCTTTAATTTCATGGCTGCAGTCACCATCCACAGTGATTTTGGAGCCCAAGAAAATAAAGCCTGTCACTGTTTCCATTTTTTCCTCATCTCTTTGTCATGAAGTGATGGAATCAGATGCCATGCTCTTACTTTTTTGAATGTTGAGTTGTAAGTCAGCTTTTTCACTCCTCTTTCACCTTCATCAAGAGGACTTTAGTTCCTCATCAAGCTCTTTAGTTCTTCTTTGCTTTCTGCCATTAGAATGGTGTCATCAGTTTTAGATGTGGCCGTCCCCCTTTTACCAATCAAGATGTAGGTTCAGAGAGAGGGTGTGGACTTCCAGAGGTAACAACCATTAAGTAGTGTAAGGAGGGTTTCATCCAGGCATGTGTGTAAGCTCCGATCCACTGTATTGCCCCCCTGAGATCTTCCAGCCTTGCCATGGAATGGAACTTCTCCCTGTGCACCTTGTCTGGTGGCCCTCATGCTTGCTTCACATGTCATTCATTGACCACGCTCCCCTGCAGATAGATATCAGAGCACAGATTGGGCGGCCCCCAGCTCCCTTGGGGACATTTAGACACCCTGGGCTGCCTAGTCCTGGAGCTGCCCTCTTTAGCCCTGAAAAATAATTGGAACTATGCAGTGATCTCAAAAGACAAGCTAGGGACATGACTGGTGCTTGGTGCTGGAGCGTTCTGTATTCTGAAGCTCACACTGCAAAGGTTTCTTCTCTCTTTCTTCCCAGGAGACTCTACCAAAGATACAGGTAACCCCTGGGGCCATGTGAATTTTGTGTGAGGAAACCGTGACTCAGGAAGGCTTAGTCCTTTCATGTCAGTTATTAGGTTTTCTAAGCCAAGGCTGACTGAACCACTCATTTATCCCACTGTAATATCTTTGAACATCCTAAAGACCAAGGAGTCTTAAAGAGATAAAGGGATAAAGAAGCCCAAAGGCTTGTAAATATTTTCTGACCTCCCCAGAATTCAGGTCTTGCGACACAGTCCCAGTAAAATCATTTCACCTCTGTATTTCTGGTTTCTCCAAGAGGAGATCTAGCCTCTAATCTTGCACTTGAATTCATTTGCTATTTGGAATTTTTGCCTTGTTAGCACTAACAAAGTCAGAAAATCTCAGCGCTCTCTTCTTGAAATACCAAATGAAAGGAATGGCTGAGAAGCTTGGTTTTTGTTTCCAGTGTCAGACGCACCACCATTGAAGGGATCTAATGTAATCTTCAGTCACCTTGGATCAGGAAGGGATCAGACTGCTCAAGAAGGCATTTTGCAGGCTCCCTAGGGGATACGTAGTCCCCTAGGACCGTATATGATGTTGATGAAAAGGAATTTGCTACCCATGCATGCTGTCAGTGCCTGACATGCTCACAGCCAAGCTCTTAGACTGTCAGCAATAGTTGTCAGCAATAGAGCAGTTGACCACACCATGGTCTGGGGTTCTGTGTTACTGGTGCATGGAAATTAGAAATGGTTGGGTCCCTGAGATGAGGCTCTGCACTTGCTGGATTGTGGATCAAGAGCATTGAAACCGGAAGTATTAACAGAGTTGCATCTCACACTGGGGTTTGATTGGCAGTAGAGCGAGAAGAGAGGCCCTGAGCTTGACAGGTTAGTGGTGGACCCCCTCTTCAGACAGCTCGTCTTGGAGAGTTACCCTCCACGCTTCTCCCATCCATCACCCTCACTGTGAGCACCTGAGTGGCCCCTGTCTGTACGTCTCTCTTGGTGACATGCAGTCAGTTGTCCATACACACCCGGAGTATGTCATTGCAACCTCCTGTCCATGCCTGTGTCTGGGCAGTGATCGTCTTTAAAGAGAGTGGTTTGCTGCCTTACTGTGTGTGCAAACTCATTGTAATAAAACACCCATCACAACAGGATGGGGAAATGTGAGTCATCCCTTCCCACTCCTCCCAGTAAAGGGTTAAAGAAAAATTCCTGTTTGTAGCATGCTGTTTGTACTCCCCAGGAGCTTCCATGTTTATGACTTTGGCGGTTTATATGTTACCTGTCAGATTTGCATTACCTATACAAAAAACTTGACACCCATCTTGATTTTTAGGAGCTCGATTCCTTTTTTCCTTTAATTCTTGGAGCCAAGTCAGTGTGTAGGAGTGATCTACACTCCTGAACCCACACTCCACAGTCAGTGAGGGAGTGACCCACCAGATAAGCATCTAAAAGGTCAAGGGCTTAGTCTGAACCTCTTAGAAAGAGGAAGTCAGACTGGAAGTCCTGCTGGCCTCTTACGTTCTTGAGAACATCCCGAGCTTCCATCCAATCAGGAGAAGGAGTAGCGGGATCTTTCTTACTCCGTCTGCATTCTCTGTGCAGATCCGGCAATGGCAGGCATGTAAGAGTAGAATTGGAAGTCAGTATGCTCAGTTTGCATTCACTCTAACTTTGTTTTCTCTAGTTTTGACAAAATTTGAAGTTGGTCTTCATGTGAGGAGATCCATGAACACCAGCCCTGTTCTTCAGAAGCTGAGTCTTGTGTGGCCGCAGGGTGGGCCCTCTGTTGGACACACCTGCTACTTGTGGGCTCACAGGTGCATTTCTGCAGAAGAGCCCTTCCTTGGAACCTCTTGCCTCCCTTTGTTTTGTGCCTGTAACATCAGGAAATCTTGAGCCTGGGCACTGGAATGATTACAAACTTGTCATGAAGATACACACACATCAAAGGAGGTTTCTGTTTCACTGCCACCCAGCATCCTTGGATCCTAGACTTCTTTGTCACTCCCTTCTCCCCAAACGCCTTGTGAGAGTTCTTCCTTCTCTGTTTTGAGGAGTATGTAAGGACATCTTTCTCCCTCTGACCTCCCTCACGCATATTCTTCATCTCTTCAGATACCTCTAACCTGTTTGGAAACAGTGGAGCCAAGACATTTGGCGGATTTGCCAGCTCATCCTTTGGAGACCAGAAGCCTGCTGGCACTTTTAGCTCTGGAGGAGGAAGCGTGGCCTCCCAAGGCTTTGGGTTTTCCACTCCGAATAAAACAGGTACTGCTCTGCCTGTTTGCTATACTTACTGTTACACGTGTATTTAATGTGTATAGACTTCTGGGAGCAGAGCTTTCCAGGGTGGTTCTCGAGGGAGGTGACTGGGGTGTGGATGAAGATACTTTTCTGCCAAATTCATTCTCTTCATTGAGCATCTGCTACATTCCCGACACTGTTCTCTGTCTCCTGAGACATATTAAGCACAGAATACATGTCATGCAGCCCTTAACAGAGTTTAGTGTCTTCATAGGGAAGAAAACATTGTAGATATTTACAGTTGCATTTAACAGCCAAAGAAGGGAGCCTATAAGACTGTAACTTGAAACGTAAACAAGAAAGCATCCTGAGTCATATTTGCTTGGGTGCCCATTACCTGTGATGGGTAAGACAGATGATCCATGTAATTTCTTATGTCTATATCATTTTGTCCTTCCCAAGTCACCTTTTTTTTAAAAACTTTTTATCAAGTATAATCACATAACTATATCACCTGCTCTTTTATGTGTACAGTTTTCATAGCATAATGATATAGCACAATTAATTTTCACTTTTGGAATATACATACCTAGGAATAAAGAACATTACAATACTACTTTTTATCCCAGCATCACTTTTAAAATGTATAGTTATAAACTGTGTGGTTTTTTTTTTTTTATAATCATGTATACTTGCAATTAAAGATTTTAAAGAACAGTATATATTTACCTGCAAAAAAAAATCCTTCATCTCTGTCAGCTGCCCCCTCTATCCTCTTTCTGTCTCTGAGATCTACAGAGGGGCTATATACCTGCCCTCGTTGTGTGGATAATTGTGTGAAAAGATTTTTGGGGGTAGGGAGCCTTAACCTGCTGAGAAAGCAGTTCGTTAAAGCAAATGCCCCGCAGGTGAGCAGGCAGGATGCTTCCCCCGGGTTGGGGGAGTGTTGGGGACTCTGTGGGGATCGCAGAGGAAGGACCCTCCCCAAGGCTGCCTGGATGCCTCTGACAGGGGAGCGTGGCTGCCCCAAATTAGCACCTGGAATCCCACCTTTCAGAACCAAAGTTGCGGTTTCCTAATGCACTGGGCACCTTTACTCAGACCCATGCTTAGCGTAGGCTAGTCTTTGCTAGCTTTTGATGCTCTCTCCTGGAATCTGAAGTGGAGTAGGAATGAGCACCACAGCTGCATTTTGCTGCTTTGAGTGATTTTTTAAAACACTTCCTGCAGTGAGTGTTTTAAAAACAAAAAGGCTGCAAAGCTTTTGGTCCCAGTTAACAGGGCAAATAGTACTTGACTAAGATAGTTTAATTTATTAATCATCAAAACCTTTTAAATCTTTGAGGAACCTGATCATGTTTTCTTCAACTCTTATGTCTTCTCTGTTTTTCCTTATCCTGGGGTCACATCTCAGCTGAGTTGAGAACTTGACCCTTTTATTTTTTCAGTCTGAGAGAAACTGCATCCACCCAGTCTTCAGACTGATTTTTCCTATTTGATGACTTGCCCCATGGAACCACCTCGATTGAAGACTCCAGGAATTTCAGATTGTGGGTTTGGGTGGGTCTCTGAAAAATTCCAGAAGCAGCCCTCCTCATTTGAGTACAGTTGCAATAAAAAATAGCACCACTGGAGATGACTTGAGCAGAGGACAGGAAGTGGGACAGACTGACAGTGGCCTCCTGCTACCCCAGTCCACTGGGTCCGCACCACTGTTCTGCCGCCAGAGTTACTGGCTTTGGTGGCAGTGGAGGGGACAGGGTGGCACGTGGTGGTGAGGTGCTGGGTGGTCTTGTGGTCACCCTGTCCTTGTTCCCATCCAAGCTCGCCGCTCACCAGTGGCTTAGTCTAGACATGGGGCATCTTCTCTGAGCCTCAGTGTCCTCACCTGTGAAGTCAGGGTCCCAGGTTTACAGGGAGGATTGAAACTGGTGAACAGCAGCTGGCACATGGAAGGCCCTCAGTAAATTGAATATCTTATTGAATACTAAACTTCTATCTCTTCTGGAGAAGAAAATCATGAAAATGTAAGCATCTAATAAAATTGGAACCCTCAGCATCAGGAGTGAGTTGTCTATCTCCAACAGTGAAGCCCGGGTCACCATTCTCTTCTGTCATTCTAGCTGTGACGTGGATCCGTTGTTTTGGGACATTGTGTGTACATGTGTAATCTCTCTCCATCTAGTGTACTTTCTGTATCATTGTGACTTCTCATTTTTCACTCACCTTCCACCAAGAACTCTGAACAGTATTGAGTACAAAGTACTACGTGAAGGTCTGTGTGTCCAGGAAGAAAGTGTAACCAGATCCGTGATCAGTCTTAAATAATTCAACTGCAAGGGTTTTTTAGCACTTTTTTTTTTTCCAGTCTGTTATATTTGTAACCCAGCAGGCTCCATTATCATGGCTTGGAATTTCACTCGAGGTTTTAAAATACAGACTGTAGACCCAGACGTGAGCCCGCACAGAAATCACCTTCTCAGTTGTGCTCCTGCTGTTCTGGTGAATGAGCAAACGACTGAACCACAGAGCTGAGCTGACTGAGGCGTTCAGCTGCCAGCTTTCCATATCCAGCATTTGCTCTTGCTGATGCAGGCAGCAGAAGCTTGTGGGTGATCACACTCATGATAAGAGGGCCTGGGTGATCCCTCTAACACCGGGATTCACTTTCCGACGGGCCGAGAATGAAGGCCCCGTCTCCCTGGTCCGGTTGCCTCCTGGCTTGGCCTGGGCCACCATTCCTCCCTTCAGCATGGAGCTCCTAGGCTGACAGTCACTGCGAGAAACACTACCCTTCAGAGCACACCTCTTGTACTGTTTTGCTGTGTTCTATTCAATAGACGCTTAGCGAGTGTCTCTGCTAACGTCCTAGAATGATGTCAGCAGAGTCTTAGGGTTTGGGAATCCTCCTCAGGGGCAGGGGGAACAGTCAGGCAAGGGCCTTCTGTCTCGCCATCTAACAGGCATCTACCAGTCAGGGGAGGTGCCCCGGGCACACCTGGCCCTTCGTGTGCGGCCACCTGCGTGGGTGCCGCCGCCGCGGGCCCGTGCCCACGTGAGCAGCAGCGCTGGGAGCCTGCCCGCGGGCTGGGAGACTCGGGGCTCGCCTCGCCTGCTGAGGGAGGGTTCTGTCTCATTCATGCAGCAGGCGTCCTCCAGACAAGAAACGCAGTGTGCCTTTTTTATTGAGGAGTAGTTCCTGACTGCAGAGAGAGCTTTTTGTTAACTCTTCTGTGCAGGGAGGGAGACTCCTGAGAGAGACGGAGAGGCATCAGGCTGTAAATAAGTAACGAGTGCCTGGCCGAGCGCCAGCGCCCCGCGGCGCTGCGTCTCCTCAGAACCCGACTCGCAGGTCCACCCTGAGAGCGGGCCGTGAGCCCCTGATTCGTGTTTCTGTGAAGCTAGAGACCCTGCCTGTGTGATGATAAGTGATAAACTCTGACCACTTTGACATCTGGGTGGGGGTTGAATCTCCTGAGCGTGACTTTTCAGTGAAGAGTCTCAAAACATGGCAGGGGGGCCATGGAGGGGTCTGACGTGGCCAAGCTGGTTCTTCGTGGCAGTTGGATCTCACGAAACATGGAGCTGACACCTCCAGCTTGCCTCTGGGAAGGCCCGGGGAGCTCACAGACAAACAGGAAGTCTCTTGGGTTCTTAGAACTCCAAGGTGTGCTCCTACGCGGAGCCCAGACCCTGCTGCTGGAAATGGAGGGGTAGCGGTTTGGTTGGGCTTGGGTTTACTGTCTTGCTGATAGAAGGGGTGTTGCCCTCGGCTATGACTGTTTGAATGTGAGGTTCTAACGTGTTCTCCCCTTTCTCCTTCCCCCTCTTTTGATTTGGTCTCTCACCACTCACTGTCTTCTCTTCCTGTCTCCTCCTTTCTTTCTCCCTGTTTCTGTTTGTTTGCCTCTGTTTTGCTCAGGTGGCTTCGGTGCTGCTCCAGTGTTTGGCAGCCCTCCTACTTTTGGGGGATCCCCTGGGTTTGGAGGGGTGCCAGCATTCGGTTCAGCCCCAGCCTTTACAAGCCCTCTGGGCTCGACGGGAGGCAAAGTGTTCGGAGAGGGTACTGCTGCCGCCAGCGCGGGAGGATTCGGGTAAGCCCCCCGGGAGAGGCCAGAGGAAGCCCCCAGGCTCGGGTCAGCAGAAGCTCTGGGGCCCAGTGCTCCTGGTTTGAAAAGAAAATTCTTCTGTTTCCCCTTTTCTTGACCAAGCTGAAATTCCCTCCCTCAAAACCCACAAACAAGTCACTCCAGGATTCCTATTCTCTGCAGGGAAAGACCAGACTCTGTCTAGTACTTGCCGGATGTGAGCCATGTTCCTGTCCCCCGATAGGTGGCTGGCAGATCCCTGTTCTCCTAGCAGAGCTAAAGGCAGAAAAACAGTCTCCCCTTGGCTGCTTTACTGCAAGATTGCCCCTTGTGTGGTGACTTGTCTTAGGAAATTCTGAATGAACAGTTTTTACCAAATTCTTTCCTCTTGCGCTTGTTGTCCCTGAGCAGACAGCTCCTTAGATTAAGTCCCCTGCTCCACTGAAGACCCCCAGCGTAGGACTTCAGTCCACAGTCCCCTGGGCCAGCTTCTGCAGGCACCATCTGGGCCCTGGACACATTGCAGTCTCCATGACCACTCTGCCTCCAGGGCTGCTCCTGCTGCTTGGTGTATATCCTCACTTGAAAATGCCATAGTAGAGATTTGCTTCAGAGGGCCCCAGAAATTCTGTCTGTTTACCAAAACCCCAAGGAGAAAATAGCCTTCACCACATCACAAAATCCCAGTAAAATATATGTGGTGATGACTACAAAGTGTCTCATTCGAAGGAAGTACAGATGTCTGCAGTTACTGTCTGCTGGGCCTTTCGCAGTCCTCAACCCTGGCTCGGGACTCTAACAGTACAGAGCTGGGGGGTGGGGCCGGGGGCACATGGGATGAGTGCTGACGAGGCGGGAGCATCTTTGTCATGAAAGTAAACTCAAATGGAACCCTTCCTCACACCCTCCTCACCTCTCTATGAAAGAGGCCGGTGCGGACGTGCTGGCAGGTTTCAAGGAAAGTGAGCGAGTTGATACATTGCTTGTTGGATTTCATGTAGACTGATGGTCTCTTAAGTTGCTCCCAGGAAGTCAGGAAACCCTAAGTTAAGGAAAGCTTGGAAAGGAGAGTTGGGGTCGACTTAAGTCAGTTTTCTGGCAGGTTCTGACAGATACCGTTTTCTAAAGTAACCGCCCAACACATGATCTTGCAAAGCTGCCGGAAGGTTTGTGGCTGACTGGGATTCCTGAGGTTTTTATTTATTTATTTGAAACCAGCTATTTTCTTTTGCTAGCAAAAAAAGTCTGAGGTTCTGCCCTGGCCAGGGGCTCTCCCACATAAATCCTGACTGGCTGGTTGGTTCTGAGTCCAGCAGAGCCAAGCACCAGTTTTGGTGTGACATCTCCGAAGGAGCCCGTCACCTTTCTTCAGGTCCCCACCGTGAGTCTGTCTCTGACCCCGGCTGACACCCAAGGGCTTCCCACAGCCGTGTATGAGAGGCCCAAGGCATGGTGAGATTAGCTCAGGACCAGTGACCTGGAAGTTCCAGACAGCGGAGGAAAACCCAAACACTGGACAAGTGGGGTTTCATCCTGCAGCCCTTTATTTTTCTTCACGAAGCTGAGGCACAGGTTTGCTGAGCTCTAGCCTACTTTTTCTGAGAGGCTGCCAGTTTAAAACAAGCTCGTCAGCTCAAATCACGTATGTCGCGCATCCTAAGACCCAGGAGGGGGGCCGAGGCTGTCGGGCAGCAGAGTGACCACGTGGCCACGCTAACCAGTCTCCGTTCTCACCGGGACCCAGGTTCGGGAGCAGCAGCAACACCACGTCGTTTGGCACCCTCGCCAGTCAGAACGCACCAACTTTCGGATCACTGTCCCAGCAGTCTGCTGGGTTTGGGAGCCAGAGCGGGGGATTCTCTGGCTTCGGATCAGGCGGAGGAGGTGGGCAGCCCGACCACTCTCTTCACTGTGGTCTCTCCTTTCATTCCCTCAGTAAATGTCTGACAACCCTCACCCCTACCCTGACCCTCCAAGAACGAGTGATTTTACCTGGCTCTTCAGTCTGGTACTTGAAAAGCTGAAAGTACTGGAAAGACGCAGTGTTCTTTTTAGGTTTTAATTAGACTTGTAACACTGTGCTGTTTCTCACCAAATAAAGAAATGGCTGACTTGACTTTTCTCTTAAGATTTGAGGACCCCAAAAGATAGCCATTCTAACTAGACCTTGACTTAAAAGTCTAAACCAGAAGACTCAAAAGATAAAATACAGAAGAAAGTAAAAATAAGAGGTAGAGACTTTACAAAATGTCTTTCATTTGTTTGACACCCTACTTCTTCAGATAGTAGGTGTCTTTGCAGCCCACTTACAAGATGCAAAAGTTAGGTATTGTTATTATTTTACAAATGACTTAGAAACCGCAAGGGGCCAGTTTGCTCAAAGGGCTAGACAGTGAGCAGCAGGGCTGACCCTCAGACCGAGTGTCTTGCTGCTCTGGCCTCAAGGAGAAGAGAGAGCAAGTGGATGGAGAAGGTAGGAAAAGCACGTTTTCTTGATGAAATGAGTTTGTGTGGCATCAGCAACAGTGAGACTCTCTGCTGGCCGCAGTGGAGGTGAGACAGACCCTGAAACAGCCAGCAGGCCACGCCCCGCCCTGCCCCGCCCCCTCCCAGGCCTGCGTCTTGCCAGAGGAGGGCTCCCTGTGGAGACGCAGGGAGGGGCCCAAGGCGCCCTCGAGACCACCTTTGTCTTTCAGGTGTCTGTTCTAACTGCACCCTTTTCCTCTTTTTCAGGATTCACCTTTGGATCTTCTAACTCGTAAGTACCCCTCTTCAGTTTTGAGTCATTAAATAAGGGTGGAGGCATGTGCAGTATGTGAAAATAGTAGTTTTGGTCTCCTTGTACAGTTTGGTATCTACTTTTCCTGTTTAAACTCTTGTCCTGGAAGCGGCATTTCAGCAGCAGATTTTGGGGTCTGTGGACTTGCTGCTCTCAGTAGGCATGTGGCCAGAGGTCCCAGGCCTGGCCTTCTCCCAGGCCATGTGTGAGAGAGAGGACGGTGCCTTCTGCTGAGCAGAGCCTGGAAGGCAGAACCTGAGAGATGCTTTTCCTTATTTCCCTGTTCATTCTCAGAAGCTCCCTGGGCCCCGAGCCCATCCCCAAGTCCTGGTTTTCTGTCCTCGCGCTCTGCATCTGTGCAGAAGTGCCTGAGACCGGAAGTTCCGAGTCCTGCTCTTTGAACACAGGCAGTTGCATGAGCTCCAGAGCCCTTCCTGGAGCAGGAGCTGACCTCCTCTCCCGGCACTTCCTTGCAGGTCTGTCCAGGGCTTTGGTGGCTGGAGAAGCTGAGTGGGTGTTCGCATTCCTTTTCGTTCCTGCGACCCGGTGCATTCTCGGCCCCCCTTCTCTGAGGAACCCTGCAGCAGTCCTCCGGCCTGGATGTTCTCATTGTAATACACCCCCCCCAAAAGAAACAGCAGAAACCAAACTCCAGAGATGCCTGACTGCTCGTTCTGTGCTGTGTTCTGTGCTGGTTGTCCCCCCTGCTATTAAATGTTCAGTCTATATCCACACTGAATGTGTATGGGCCTCTTCCGGTCACAGCCAGGGAGGGAGGTCCCCCATTTCTGGGCTCTGAAGAGCCTGCACCGCCTGCCGGCAGCCAGCAGCATCTCCCTGCAGAGGCGGCCTCCAAAAGGGTCTGGCACGGGCTGTGGCCAGGCTGGCGCTTCTCCCAGATGGAAGAGGTCGCATGCCGGCCAGCACCTTTCTGAGGCCGTGACTTGCTGTCTCTTCTTCACTCCTTTCTGCTGCTGGGCATCAGGCCCCTCGAGGTGCCAGCATGGCAACTAGTTGGAGGGAAAGAAGCTCACCGACGTGGGCTTTAGCCGAGTCTCGGAAGCGGCATGAGCCCCTCAAGAGCGCGGGCGGCTGTGAGGAGCGTGGAGGCGGGCAGGGCCTGCAGTGGCAGCACGCTGCCCTGGGAAGCCCTCAGCTCCTCTTCCTGACTTGGCCCTGGGCGCTGAGTGTCCGGCAAATGATTCTCATGCTCTGGCGAGGAGCTAGGCAGTCAATTGAGAAGCCGCTTTCGTCTCCTGCAGGCGCTGGTGCCGTGGGTGATCACCCCAGCTCCTGTCTGTGAACCGCAGTGCTCGCAGACCTGGGTAGACCTAGGAGCTCAGATAACATCGCCGCTGCCCTCAGTCACCACACGCACATGCTAGCGGGGCCTGGAGGTCGAGTTCAGTCTCGTAGAAACGCTTGTGAGGCAGAGTTCTTCAGATCGGGGCGTATTTAGTTCTTAGGCCTGTGACACCCTAAACAGTTGCTGACAGACAAGGACTGCCTTGCCCCAAGTGCAGGCAGAAGCGCATGTTCCCTTTCAGGCTCAGAGTGACAGCTTGGTCATTAGCAGGGGAGGGGTGGGAAGGGACAGTTACTTAGATTTTCGTATATTGAAAGTTGTATTTTGAAACATTTTATTAAAAGTTTTCCACGTGATTTAGCGTGTCGCATTGCAGCCAGCATGGCCTTGCTGCTTCTGTGGGCTGGTGGGGAGGGTAGACCTCAGCGAGGAGCCAGGCCACAGCCTGCTGCCGGCGCCCACTCTGCCAGGGGCTCTGGGTGACGCAGACCCACAGGCCCCAGGCCAGCAGCTTCTGGTGGCCGGACTGAGATGGGGCCTGGACGCCTCGGGCTGAGTTCAGCGGTTCCTGCTGCTGTCAGAAGAGGAGTCTGCTAGCGCAGCACGCTGGGTTTCAGGAGCCGCAACGCAGGATTGGGTCCCTGGTGACTGCCCCTGTTTTCTGTGCAGTTTGTGAGAGAAGAGTGAGCGTCTGTTCATCCATTGCACTAAACAGGGTGTCTGCCTCCTTCAAAGAGCCTGGACTTCAGTCCTGTCATGGGGACCCTTTTGGTCCTTGTGGAATTGAAGAGCGCATCTCCACCTGTTCTCGCGGGAGGCCCCTCAGCCTCGGAGCTGGTTGCCAGACGTCCACATGGCCGGCCCAGGGTCCTTTCCTCCCAGGCGTGTGCTCCTGCCTGTACATGGGGCCATCTTGAGACAAAGGACCTTTGTCACGGTGGTGGGCTGGTGGCGGGCCTGGCTTTCACAGAGCAGCGTGACTGGGTGACAGGTGCTGACCTGCCCCAGCGTGTCCCGTTGCTGACCGCCACCCACACAAAGCCATCTCCTGCCCTTCTGTTTCCCCCCCAGAGGCGCTTTTTTATAAATAGAAGCTGGTTTGGCCTAAACCCTTGACCTGAAATTCTCTGCGTAATCCCCCATCGAGGTGGCATGTGACATCTCTCTGGAAGGCCGTATCAGCTGTGCTCAGCCAGATAAGGTCCCGCACTCACCGGAGGGCGGCAGCCCTGAGGAATGTGCGGCTGGTGTGAGAGCTCCTGCGAGTTCCTTTTTTGGGGTCAATTTCGCTGGTAGGTGGCAGGGGTCATCTCAGCGCGCAGCCAACACGCATCCCCTGAAACCCAAGCTCCCAGGATGTCAGGCAGGGAGTGCAGCCTGCCCAGGGAGGAGGCGGCAGAGTTGCGCCTTTCCCAAGTAGGGGCAGACGGAGAGCAGCCGGTGGAGGGAGGGGGGCCATGTCCCGGTGAGATGCCCAGGGCGGGATTGCCCCCAGCCCTCACAGAGTGGCCAGTGGCAGCAGGAGGTGGGCAGTCACAGCAGGCTGGCTTTGTATCTCTGCTCGTGTAACTCAGGAAAGGCAGGAAGGAAGAGGAGGATGGCAGTTTAATGAGCTAGGTCGTGTTTTGTTGGACTTTGCCAGACCTAAATGTCGTTCATTCATAACTGGTGCTTCAGAAGGCAGTGCAGTGATGAGACCAGAAATTGGGTTTCTCAGGGGCCAGATGAACCCAACTTACAATCTGGACGTGTGAACCAAGTCCCTTTGCGTGTAGCTGTGGCTGTAGAACCCCCAGTACCTGAGCGGGTGACCCCTCCATCCCGTTCCCCCCCAGCCCCGCCCTGTCCCCACGAGCATCCTGGTGCTGTCTTCAGCTTTACTTTCTGTCTCTGGCAACCCCCAGAGATGTTTCTGAGTCAGGTCTCTGGTGCTGTGGAGAGGGTGTGGACGTTGCAGGCTGACCTGACTCTCACCCTCACTGGCTCCGGGACTAGGACCAGTTTTCCCTCTTAGTCTCCCTCGGCAGTGAGCTCCCAGCCTTGGGGGCCCTCGTGAGGATGAAAGGAGGGCCCACCCCTGGAGCACCCAGCACAGGGTAGGTTCTCATTAAACAATGGCTCTTCTCAGCCTACAGACCTCACCCTATGTCCCAGGTAAACAATTTTAGATAGATCCCCATGTCAGCCTCATCTGGTTTGTGATGGGGGGCATCTTCCACCTGGCTGTCCAGCCCTAGGCCTAGCAGATAGGGGACCACTCTGGGTGAGGGGTCATCCCTGCTTAACGAAGCTCTAACGCAGGTGGGTCTATTTCCACCTGAGGTGCTGGCCCAGCAGAGCTGAGTTGGTCCCTTGAACCTCTGTTTCCAACAAGCTTCACAGGTGATTCCCACAAAGATGGTCCGTGCTCCATGTTTAGAGACAGTAAATACTTTCTCCCTAGGGAACATTCAAAAGAGACTCTCATTCTCATGGCCGTGTTTATTTTGTCATGAGTCCAGGGTGAGAAATCGAGTACCACGGAATGACAAGGAATAACAATAGCGTTGACAGATCTCAAATTAGGTGCAAATCTCCCACCTTTGCCGTTAGGTTTTCTAACTGGCAGAATGGGAGTGTTATAAGGGCTAGTGCAAGGCACGATGAGCTCTTTCTTAATGTAAGCTGATATCAAGAGGTTTTTAGAAGGTTTGGATGAGAAATTGGCTGCTCTACTTAAAGGACATGATTTAGGTTGGTCTGTATTACATACAAATGCCTTTGTCATGCTGGCAGACCAACTTTTCAAAACCATTAAAAAGAAAGAAAAGGACACCTCTATAAAAATTATGAACCTTCACTTGCGCCAATTAAGTAATCAAGGTCTGTCAGTGGTTAACAACTCTTGGTCCGATTCATAACTCATAAAGAAATCTAGTGTTTGCTTTTACCATTATCAACTTGGTCACCTAAAAAGGGACTGCAGAAAATTTTTTAAAATCAAGGACAGACTAGATTTCAGACCAGAATTTCAAGTTCAACAAGAATTAGGGCTGCTCTGAAGAAACCTGGAGAGTCTTCCTCCTCCTCCTTTCTAACAGCCTTGGGGAAGTAGAAATGAATATACAAGGAGAAATGATTAAAACCTTAGTAGATACAGGAGCCACCTTCTCAGTTTTAAACCCTACCGAAATCAAAGGCTCCCTCCCTCGGAATAATACCTCAGTGCAAATAGTGGGAATTTCCAGTGCACCCATTAAGGCTTTTAAATCATTACCTTTAGAGTTTTACTTAGTAGAACTTCAAAAACATTCCTTTTTCCTAGTAGAAAGTACCCCTAGTCACCTGATAGGTAGAGATTCGTTAGAAATATATGGCGCCCAGATTTCTTTTACTCCTAAGGGAGAAATGTTTTGAGGTGTAAAAGATCAATCAGATTTCTCTCTTCATAAAATGTTTACAGCCCGTGATAAAGGTGATGCAGAGCAAGGAAAACTGCTAGGCCTAGTGCCTAAAGAATTACAGGCATGTGATCCTACTGACACAGGGAGAATACATTCCACCTCACCATTAACGTTACCATAGACCAAAATAACCCCTGCCCATTAGTCATCTATATCCACTGAAGCAGGAAGCTATAGAGGGAACTCTAGTGGTGGTTTAGTCACCAAGTCGTCTCCAACTCTTGCCAGTTCTCAGACTGTAGCCCACCAGGCTCCTCGGTCAATGAGATTTCCCAGGCAAGAATACTGGAATGGATGCCATTTCCTTCTCCAGGGGATCTTCCCAATCCAGGGATTGAACCCACGTCTGCATTGCCAGGTGGGTTCTTTACCGCTGAGCCACCAGGGAAGCCCATAGAGGGAGTAAAACCCGTGATTATCAGCTTCCATTAAGACCCTTGCACTAGCCCTTGTAATACTTCCATCCTGCCAGTTAGAAAACCTAATGGCAAAGGTTGGAGAGTGACACAGGATTTGAGATCTATCAATGCTATTTTTATTCCTTGTCACGCTGCGGTACCTAACCCCCATACCTTAGTCCTATCTCCCTAAAAACAGTGACTTCTTTTCTGTGATAGATCTCTACATACTGAAGTACATTCTTCAGTATCCCTGCACATCCTGATGATCAAGTATCTTTTTTGCCTTCACTTGGAATGAATGGCATTGTACGTGGACTGTGATGCCAGCGGGCTCCACTGAAAGCCCCACTTGCTTTTCTCAGGTATTAAAAGCAGATTTAGATGATCTAGTTTTTCCGCATATATCAGTCTTGATACAATATGTAGATGACTCGCTATTGTGTTCAAATTCCTTAGTAGATAGTCAGCAAGACGCCCTGTACTTACTCCAGAGTTAGCTTCAAAAGGACATGAGGGGTCCAAAGAGAAATTACAGCTGGGCTTCCCTGGTGGCTCAGAAAGTAAAGGGTCCATCTGCAACGCAGGAGACCCGGTTTGATCCCTGGGTCAGGACAATCCCCTGGATAAGGGAATGGCTACCCACTCCAGTATTCTTGCCTGGAGAATTCCATGGACAGAGGAGTCTAGCGGGATACAGTCCATGGGGTCTCAAAGAGTCAGACACAACTGAGTGACTAGCACTTTCACAAGGCTAATATAAAGAATTCAGGACATGTGATATCTAAGGGTGGCTTTTAATTGATCTAGACAGAGTAAAGGACATATCGGCCTTCCCTGCCCCGAGAACAGAAAGACAACTGAGAGGCTTTCTAGACCTTGCAAGCTACTACAGGGATTGGATTCCAGATTTTTCCCTAGTAGCTCAACCATTATGTGATTTAGCTAAACAAGACCAAACTGAACCTCTTTACTGGGAAACAGAACATTCTAAAGCTATGGAGACCCTTAAGGGCCTCCTGGTAAAGGCCCCAGCCTTAGGACATCCGAATTAGGATTTACCTTTTTTCTTTTGTCCATGGAGACAAGAGTGCTGCACTAGGGTATTATCCCTATGGCATGAAGGCTACTTCCAACCAGTAGATATTACAGCCTGCAGCTAGATGCGGTGGCCAATGGCCTACCTCCGCGTCTCCGAGCAGTCACTCCAATAGCTATGATGTGTGGAACCACAGGGAAGATAGTTCTGAGTCACCCTGTCACTGTCTTTGTTCCACCCTTTGTGGAAGCCTTACTAAACTCTCCTCACGCACAGCATTATTCAGCAAGTCGATTAACTTCTCATAAGATTGTCTTGCTCTCACCAAACACAACTCTCCACAGGTGTAGCACGCTTAATCCAGCCGCCTTGCTCCCAGAAAAATTGGATGAGGAAAAGCACTGTTGTATTGTTGCGACTAACAGTCTTTTATTTCCTAGGATTGACCTTGGAGAGAGTCCGATGAATAACCCTAATCTTATTTTGTTCACTGACGGTTCATATTTACGAGGACCTCATGGAGAATACCAGGCTGGCTATGCTGTTGTTTCTCCAGTGTCCACCCTCAAAAATGGTCCTTTACCTAATATCTCTTCCACCCAACAGGCTGTTAATAGCACTGACCAGGGTGTGTCAGTTGGAAAGAGGGAAATCTGCCAGTATCTACACAGACAGCCGCTGTGGTTTGGGAGCGGCACGTGATTTTGCTATGCTTTGGAAACAAAGAGGATTTCTGACATCCTCAGGACGGCCTATCAGAAACGGGAAGCAGGCAGCAGAGTTGTGAGATGCCATTCTGCCTCCATATGCACTTGCTCTTGTTAAGATATCGGGTCATTGAAAGGCTGACACTGCAGAGGCCAAAGGAAACCCTTTAGCTGGTGGTGCCACCAAGATAGCAGCCTCTCTCATAATCAACAACCAACTAACTGCTGCCTTTTCCCTTTCAGTCTCCAGAAACCCCACTAACACGTTGTTAAAGTTCAGAGAACAGTAGCAGGCCAAGGAAAAGACGGGAGGGAGGTTTCAACTGCAGCAGAGAGTAGGCCCAAATGGGAAACCTATCCTTCTCTTTCCAACCCAGTATCCCGTTTTACAATACATTCATGAGTAAACTCCTTGGAACCCAGATAAGATGGTGTTGTGGGGTAAACAATATTTTTGGACGCCTTTCTTTACCATAGCTCGGAAGGTCTATTCAGGATGCGTTTCGTTTCCAAAACATAACCCAGGAAAGGCACTGCGTACTTCTCAGGAAAGTTTTCCATGACCTGCAAGTCCTTCTGAAGTATGGCAGATTGATTTTATAGCAGAAGCCTCCCTTGCAAGGTTATCAGTATATTCTTGTTATGATCTGTATGTTCTTGTCATGATCTGTGTGTTTTCACACTGGGTTGAGGCATTCCCCTGCAGAAGGGCCACGGCACAATCAGTCAGGAAGCTGCTTTTAGAAAGAGTGATTCCCATCTGGGGAATCCCCCCAGAACTGCACAGCAACAGAGGAACTCATTTTACTGGACAAATTGTTAAAGAAATTTGTAAAATTTGGCCTATTATGCAACATAGCCACTGTGCCTATCACCCCCAGTCTTCTGGGTTAGTAGAAAGGGCAAATCGAACAAATGAAAACTCAGTTGGCTAAAATAACGGTTGCTTATTCCTTTCCCTATCCTGCGACCCTTCCATTGGTTCTCCCCAACCTCAGATCCACTGCTTTTGGCTAACATCATTTATCTCCCTTCAAGATTATCACAGGGAGACCAGTGAGAATGGATGAAGGGTTATATCATCCTGTATTACTAAAGGGAGATATATTATATACTTGCAAAGTTTTAATCAAATTATTAGCAGGACATCCTAAGCTTGTTTCTGAAGCTTATCACAGTAATCTGTCCTCATGAAGATCAGATGTCCCTTGACTTACAATCAGAAGATTATGCATACTGGAAAAGACAAATCTAAAGGACTCCCTCCAATCTAGATGGAAGGGCCCTTGTCAGGGTCTTTTAACTAGCTCATGTGCAGCGAAACTGAAGGGTATTGATTCTTGAATTCCTATTTCCCACCTAAAAAGGGCTCCTGAACCAGAATGGTATGTAGCGAGAACTGCTGACCTCAAACTCACTTTAAGGCGTCGCCCTAATGTAGAAATACCAACACCGGGACCCAACAAAAAGAGACTGCTACCCCAAGATGCTGGACCTGACCTGTATGATTATTCGTAACGTTTTCTTCTCGGTTTCTTGGACTCTTACAGATGAATCAAATATTTTTCTATCATGGACGTGATCTTATGCAGATTGTAAATCAGATTGTTGGGTTTCTGGTCAATTACCTGCATCCCGTACTTCTGTTTACCATGGTGGGTTTCTCCCCTCCGAGGCTCTGATTGGATGGCTCTTAGAAAGTTTATTTTAGAAGAAAGGAATTATAGTTCTGTCTGGGCCACCGTTGATAACACTAGACGGGACCTATTCACTCGACCAATCAAACATACCTATTCTGACCCTGGCCATAAATATGAAATTTCCCTTTAGGTTACTCAAGCTCAATCAGAACAAAAAGCTAAATTTCAGTCAAAAAAATGTAAATTCTGTGCTTTCAGGAGGGACCGTTCCCCAGTTGTGTGATGGATTTGTCTGGCTAAAACACCAGGCTATTGTTGTCTAAGTACTCTAAAGGCCTCCCTATGCTGGGAACAATCAAATCATACTAATTAGCCTAATAACACTAGAAAATTAGACTGGGTGCCTTATGAAAAATGCCAGTATATCATTTCCCTTAAAGATAGTGATTGGTATGGAACAGATTGGATCAGACAACCGGAAATAAACTGGGTGGCACCTAACAGGACTGACTGGCTCTGCAGGTCCAGTCTGCGGCCCTGGGTGGCTAGGAAGGTGTACTTTAGGATTCCCTTGGGCTCAGGGCCACTTATGTACAAATTTAGATGCAACTCCAGCAAATTTACCATCCATCCGAGCCTGACGAACTGAGAGATCTGTGTTCCACTGGTGTGATCATTTGGCAGCTATTTTTGTGTCTTCCATAGGATTGGAAGATGTAATTTACCACATTGAAACCCTAATAAAATTCACTCAGAAGCCTTTAAATGATAGCAACCAGGCTATTAGCCTGCTAAATTCTGAGGTCTCTATGATGAGGAAAGCTGTCTCACAAAATCGAATGGCCCTTAAAATCTTCACAGCATCTCAAGGGGGCACCGATGCCATAATTCAAGCTGAACGTTGTGTTTACACACCAGACAAATCCTCTAATGTAACACATTTAATGACTCATCTGAAAAATCAGATGGCTGCCTGAGATGATCCATTTTCTAACCTTGGTGATCTTTTGGGAAGATGGTTTGGCTCTGGAAACCCATGGCTTAAATCCCTGCTTGTAACTTTAATAACATTACTAGCTGTATTACTCACAATTTTGTTGCAGCAAAAATAGAAGTGGAATTTTTCCTAAGAACAAGGAAAGTAAAGAGAACTGTGAACAGACTAGAGAAGAAACAAATGGGCCTGAAAGAGCTAATCGCTCCTAGCTTTACTTTAACTGTTACTAACCTGTGGTCTGTATCTCTCAACACTAACCTAACGTTCTGTAAACGACGCCCTGCACCCACTGCCCCTAACTCCGCATGAGTTACACCCTGCACCGACCTCCCCTAACTCTAGGCAAATTACATCCTGCATCTGGTGCTTACCTTCCCCACGCTTCTTGGCAGATCACCCCTGTAGCTTTTTGCATTTTAGAAAGAAGGATGCAATACCGTAAACCAGAGACAGACCTGCGTACCGGCCTGCCTGATGCCAGCTCTGACCGTTTTGAAACAATGCAAGAAGAATGAAGACTCACTGCTTTGCGCTTATCACTTACCCCAGACGGCGAGCCCCATCTGTGTGATCCCCTCAGATTCCCCGTGGTAGGGGCACAGTTCTTGAGGCGCTAGCCTGCTGTGTTCTCCATTCAGCCAGCTGAGAACCAAAACCATCTTTCTATTTCCTCCAGACCCTGTCTCCATAATTTTTTATTTGGTGGGCAGAGGAAGCCAAGATTTTGGCGGGAGCTATTTTATAAGGTGGTTGTCGGGCTTCCCTGGTGGCTCAGTGGTAAAGAATCTGCCTGCTGATGCTGGGAGACACAGGTTTGATCCCTCGTCCAGGAAGATCCCACGTGCCCCGGAGCAGCTGAGCCCGTGGACTACAACTATTGAGCCTGTGCTCTAGAGCCCAGGGATCACAACTACTGAAGGCCACACACCCTAAATCCTGCGCTCTGCAACAAGAGAAGGCACTGCAGTGGAAAACTCATGCACCGCAACTAGCAAGCAGCCCCCACTCCACAAGTAGAGAAAAGCCCACACAGCAATGGAGATCCAGCATGCCAAAAATAAAATTATTTTAAAAAAACAAAAGATTGTTGTCTCCTGCATTACACGATGTGTAACCAGGCCTCCGGCCAAATTAATGATGGCTAAACATCTTGAAGAAATAGATCACGTGTATAACATAGAATAATTGTAATAGTGTGACTCTAGATATGGGAAGAAGCAACGAGGGAAATATCTCCTGGACCATAATAGGTTAGTAAATAGAGGATCCACAAAAGCTTTAATATCAGAAAGTGAAAGTTAGTCACTCAGTCATGTCTGACCTCATGGACTGTAGTCCGCCAGGCTCCTCTGTCCATGGGATTCTCCAGGCAAGAATACTGGAGTGGGTTGCCATTCCCTTCTCCAGGGGATCTTCCCGACCCAGGGATCAAACCCAGGTTTCTTGCATTGCAGGTGGATTCTTTACTGACTGAGCCACCAGGGAAGCCCTTTGATTATCTCCCAATGAGCCTAATCCAAAAATTAACACCTGGAGTGATGCATCAGTGAGAACTTTTGCCTGATCTAGGGATGAGCCTCCCAGCACCGTGGGAGACAAAAATTGGTCATGAGATATCTCCCAAATACTGATCGAATTCTGGACCAAGAGGAGGAACTGAGAGGTGGAGTATTTCCTGCCATATCAGTTAACAACGAATATTGCAGCCCCCAGGGAAGGTGAGCTGCTGAGCCCTGAGGGAACGCGGGGAGGCAAGAACACCTGCCATCCATCTGCCAGCTGTCAGGGCGCAGCCACGCCCTACAGTGAGCCCCGAGGAAGCTCAGAATGTGAAAAACACAGGAAGCGGCCCCAGATGGCTGAGGTGCGTGTGAAAGGGATGACTTCAGTGAGCCAGACGCTTGCCTCCTCCCATACATAGAAAAGCTCTAGCTTCCTTAACTTAGGATATCTGGTTTTCTCTCATTCACAAAAGTATGCTTGACATTCAGACTCCCTCCCGGCCTTAAGTCCTAAAAACTTCCACCAAATTAAACAGAACCCTCAACTTTTAGGTTGCATGTTAATTTTTTGAGTCAGCAGGGCTAAAGGATCTTTCTGAAATCATTGATGAGAAGCACCGAGTTTTAAGTTTCAGCGGCGTTTTGGGCACCTGCTCAGAAGAGAAGGCACAGGTGGGCCGTCACCTCCTCCGCCTGGAGGCAGTGTCTGAAGGCACCTCACCTTCGGGGAGGTGTCCCCGATTAACCCGTGGAAGGAGGCCCCCTCCCCGACCATCCTGTCTCCCACGCCACTCACTCCCGCTGTCTTGCCTCCACGTCATCCTTTTAGACAAAGTACTGGAGGAGGAGGAGAGGCAGCTCTGTCATGCTTTCCTCTCGGTCCCATCAGCCCCGGGTTCCCACTCTGTCTCAGGAAGCGCCTGTCCAGCGCCTCCAGGCACCTGCCGGCTCTCCCCATCCTGCTCCTTCTGTTAGGAGGTGTCGCCTCCTGAGAGGAGAGCAGGGCGGGTGTACCTCCTGGCCCCCGGCTTCTACCATCAGTCCCTTCCTCCTCCTACCCTGGTTCGCCCTGAATTGTCTGTTTCTCACTCACATGAGGAGGGAAAAAGCAATCAGACTGAGATGGTTTTAGCCCCTAAACCTCCGCTGTCTTCAGAACATTTCCTGTGGGAGGATTGTGCATGCGTGCTAAGTCGCTTCAGTCGTGTCCATCTCTCTGTGACCCCACAGGCTGTAGCCCTCCAGGCTCCTCTGTCCAGGGGATTCTCTAGGCATGAATACTAACGTGGGTTGCCATGCCCTGGATCTTCCTGACCCAGGGATTGACCCTGCATCTCTTATGTCTCCTGCATTAGGCAGGCGTGTTCTTGACCACTAGCGCTACCCAGGAAGCCCAGAAAGTTTGTATATTCATCCAAAGCATAAAGGGTTCCGTGGGTCAGATAAGCTGGAGAAAAGAGTGAACAGAATGAAATCTTTATATTGAAGGACTCTTTGTGTATCTTTAATATGCAAATTTGCTTTGTAAATGAAAAAGATGAAATAGTCTGCCGTTTCCCAAATATTGTGACCATGGAACCTTACTTCTGGAGCCAGTTTCCTTGGAACTCATCTTTGCTTTATCGTGGATGTCTCTGGACAAAAGCAGAGCTTATTTATTTCCCGGGGGTTGTGTTTCCAAGACGTTCCTCTCTCGTGTTTGGTGATAACAGGAGTGAGAACTCATTCAGTGATTACCAGTTGCCAGGCACTGCCTGTCCTGAGTGCTTCACGGATATTTTCAGGTGTAACTTACGTCTTTCAGATGAGAATGAGGCCAAGTGAGGAAGCAGTTTGCCGAGTCCTAAGCGTGGGTAGCGGTGGAGCCAAAAAGGAATCCCAGGTGATGCTTCCTGCCTGCCCCACCCCGCAGCCCCCTGCCCTCAGCTAGGCCAGGCCATCATCACTGGCTCTCACAATCGTTCTCCCTCAAGCTGGTCACTCCTTTTAGAAGAAATACCTGCCCGATTGTGCCAAGGACCCTGCCAAGCCCCTCACACGCCTGTCGCGTCCACCCCACGGAACGACATTGGATGTGGACCCCGGTAAACGCTCTGCCTGTCGTGTAGTCACTGGCTCCAACCTCCTACGTGATCGTCTGTCTAAGCCGCAGCCCCCGGGGAGGCGGGGTGGGGGCAGGGGCCGAGGCCGTTGAGCCCATGTCGGCACACGCCGTCTGCAGATGGGGACTTGCCAACCGCTTTCGGAGGAAGGTGATCAGACCCTGGAGGAAGCAGCTGGCCCCACGCCCTCTGGCCGGCTAATCCCCTCCTTCCTGCGCCGTCTCTTCCGGGGGGGTCTGGCTTTGAGGCTTTCCAGAGTCCCACTGGAGGTCGGCCACAGACCCACAGAGGCTGCAGTGGCTCCATTGTTCAGCCCCTCCCTCTGTGCTTATAAATAGAATCCCATCCATCCCACGGCCCCAGCCGGAGATTCTCCACATTGTTTGTGGCCCTGGATCGCCAGCCGCAGAGAGCGAGTCTGTGCAGGCGGGGTGGGGTGGGGTGGGGTGGGGGGCAGGCCGGAGCCTCGGGCCCCCGCATCGCAGCAGTCCTAGCTCATCCTCCTTTGGGTGGTTTTCACAGCCATCACGCCTGCCATCGAGAAGGTCAGAGAAGGGAATCCTTACCGTGGCTTGCGGGTCATACATCCGGGCCTGCCCACCCCGGCCGCCCCCTCTTGCTTCACCACCTTCCTCTGCAGGCCCTTCTGCACTTTCTCTTCCTCATATGGCGGTGGGCCTCCCTCCCTGCTCAGGGCTCTTCCACGCTCTTCTCTGCTGTAGGGCCCTCCACTCACCCTGCAGGTCTCAGTTTGAATCCTTCTGCTACCCCGCCGGCGCCCCCCACGCCACCCCGGGCTGCCTGGCCTGTTCAGATTCAACTGTGTCCCTCCCTGCTGCCATTTCGAGACCCACATTGCAGTTACAAGTATTCGTTGGTCGAACGGGTGGGTTGTTGGTTTGTCTGATCTGTTCCATGCCTTCTCCCCCCCGCACCCCCAATTTTCAGCTCAGTGCGGGCAGAGTCATGTCAACCTTGTCTGTCCACAGCCCCTCACCACGCCAGGGCGGCAGGGTCAGGAACCGTAGGCAGAAGCCACCCAGGATGACTTTCCAGAAACAAACCGGGGTTCCCCCCGAAGCAGACCTGAGCAGGGGAGGACACAGGGGTGGGGGCAGGGCTGCTGATCAGGAGCGTGGAGCCAGCTGATCACACCCGGGCCACACAGCGTCCCCCAGCCCAGGGTCTGGCTCTTGGCTCTCTGCGCAAGCCGGCCGGAGCCCCCCACTGGCGTCACTGCAGTCGCTGGCCCAGCGGTCCCCACCTGCCCGGTGGCCCTCGGGTTCTCAGCATCCCTGAACAGTGCTCGCTTGGGGCTGGACTCGCTGTCTGTGGCCCGCGACAGGTGATGGGGGGAACAGGCCGGACGCAGAGAGGCCTGGGTACAAAGCTGTCCTCTTGAGACTTTCCAGCTGGAACTGGTCCTGTTCTCTGGCCAAGTTAGAAGCAGGCAGAGGCCTCACGCCTCACGGAGCAGGTGTGCACTAGGCCATGCCCGCACGTCACCAGGAGTCTCACCCGTGGCTTCCCGGGGAGAGACGAGAGACCCACGAGCTGTGGCAGCCGGGCTCAAGCAGGTGAGCCCCCGTGCCTGCCCCCCGCCCCCCCCACCTGGGCACAGACCTGCCCTGCTTTCATCTACTCAGCCCCTAAGGAGGGACAGGCCTAGGCTGAAAGATGCTTGGCCCCTGCTTCTGCCTGACTCATCCTGGCGCAGGAGGTTGCAAGCCTCACACACACACACATGCACGCACACACACCTGTCCAGGCTACACACACACTCACACACACACACACACCCATCCAAGCTACAGGTTCCCTGCAAGGAAGAGCCGCCAGATCCACGACTCACACCCGCCATGCTCCTCTCCAGCCCCACCCCTTGCTAATCTGCCATCCCAGAGCCCTCCAGCTGGCCCAGGCGGTGCGGGAGGAGCAGGAAGGGCAGCGGTGCCAAACTTTGACTCACTGGCTGCAGCTGACAGGAGTCGTGTGAGCCGACGGAACAGCGAGACTGTCACCAGTCGGCATTTTCAGAAGCACTTAGAATTCTCAAGTCCTGGGCTGTTTTGCTTTCAAATCACTTTCATGCTCTGTGTTTTAGGGAACAAAGACATGCCCCAGCGTAGGGAAATGAAACTGCTATAATTGCAAGTTTCTACCTACAGCGCAGCCCAGACCTCTGCCACCAGCCCTCCTGCCCAGGGCCCACGAGAGCCACGCTTCTCTCTTTGATCAAGTAGCTGCAGTTGCTCCGAGCTGCACTCAGGCCGGCTCCTCGTCTCGCCTTGGGGCTTCGGGCAACTGACCCGCCCCCTGCCCCCTGACTCTTATCTACAGCTGCGGCTTTCTTCATCTTGAGTCATTCTGGAAGTAGGAATAAACATCATCTCTGAGACATTCAAGCCAAGTGGTCGGTGTCGCCGATGCTGGCACTGGTGGTCACCGTCCACGAGCATGTAGTCGCGTCTCCTACTTCCTGTGTGTGTCTGCACAGCCGATCCCTCATTAGCACGGCGCACCCGTCACGCTTCCTCCTGATGGGCAGTGGGTCCGACCGCTCCAGCCACAGGCCCTCTTCTCACCAAGTGTGTTGCTGGCTGTGGGATGTGTGTTGGGGGTGGAGGCGGGCCCACCCGTGGCCTTGGCACGCAGCAAAGCCAGTCCCGGTGGGATTCAAAGAAGCGCAGCGTTTGGGGGCTGAAAATGGCCCTGTTCAATTCCATCCTCAATACAGAAGGGAATTCAGACCTAAAAATGGGAAGAAAGTGACTCAATCCGGCCAGTAGAATTTATTGGCTAAGATCATGTGGACACGAGGAATTCTGGGCTAGAATTCCATCCTAGCTGTGTGACTTCAGGCAAATCACTTAACCTCTCTGAGCCCCAGTTGTTTCATAAATATAAAAAGGGGAAGTGGTTTTTAAAAAGAGGAGGAATGATAATATATTCGTCCAGATTTGTTGAGGATTAAATGAGACGTTATGTGTAAAGCTGGTATTATTATCCTCACTTATTAGACTGAGCGCAGCAGCCTGAGTTCCCCATACCTGACCTACTTCTCATTTATTGCACATAAGGAGCCTTGTGCTCAGTATATAGCAATAATTGAAGAGCTAAAGTGAGTCTGTCGCAAGCTCTGAGGCTGTTCTCTGTTAGCTGTTTATACTCCAAAACAAATGAGCTTGACTGCCCAGAGCTAAATCTTTCTTAGAGCATTACAGCTCAAAAAGATATGCGAGATAGGTCAGCTTGTGCAATAGATGTTCACTGGATAAGAAAAATAACCACAGTCAAACTGTGGTAAATGTTTTATCTTCATGTTTTCAGCCACAGGCCCTGAGAATCAATTATTCAAAGTTGCATCCTGGGAATCTACCTGTAACGTGGGTCCCTGTTTCCTGGGAGGTCTTAGGGGGAGGCAGGAACATTTGGCGCACTTGCAACTCCGGCTCCACAGGTGCCAGTCACTCAAAGTTGCAAAGCATGGGTCGTGGCTGTTCACCCACGTGAGTCCCTAAGTGCCTCTGCGTGTTCCTAATGCCCTCTCTGCACATGTTTCCCCAGTGGAATGGCACCCACGAAGCTGAGATTTCACTTTTCATTCATCCGTGTTAAAGCCAACTCTCTCAAAGTGCATTGGACCTGAAATTGGAAACTGCAAATACACAGAAATTAAAATTCTGCCCCGAAGAAGCTTCTAGTCTGATTTTTGTTGTAGAAATCAGCTTTTTCAGGATGGTGTTCATCCACTCTCTCTTGGATATAAAATCAGAATGTACCTCGGGCTTCTCTCAAACTCATTTCTCTTTGCAGTGGCTCTTCTCGCCTATAAAGGAGTTATTTAGTTGCTCAGTTGTGTCCGACTATCTTGCAGCCCCATGGACTGTAGCCCACCAGCCTCCTCTGTCCAGGGGATTTCCCAGGCAAGAATGCTGGAGTAGGTTGCCATTTTCTTGTCCAGGGTATCTTCCCGACCCAGGGATCAAACCTACGTCTCTTGTATTGGCAGGTGGATTCTTCACCACTGAGCCACCGGGGAAGCTCTATAAAGGAGTATTTTGTGCCAAAGTTATTGGATTAGGGAATTTGGAATTGAGAAAGGACCTCAGCTCTACTCATCATTTAATGTCGATCAGGGCACAAGAACAACTTGCCTGAGCAGATAGAACTAATCTATCCAAGTAAATTGAATTTCCAATTGGATTCTTAATCAAAGATGTTTATTTTGTCTTACCCAATAAACCTCTGTCAAGAACAAATAGAACAGTCAGAGTACACCCAGCTTAGCTACCTGGTAACGGGAAACAGGACCACGGGGGCCTACGTTACGGTGATCTGTTGCCACTTACAAGTTTATTAATGCTGTCCGATAGCGACTCCTGTTTATCTCCTGGCCCTAACACCAGACTGGATGGGTAGCAGAGGGCAGAGGGCTAGAGGGGAAGACAAAACCACTCATCTTTAAAGTAAAATTCTTTCAACCTGTATCTTGGTCACCAACGCCAGAGCTATGAACCAAGTTCCCAAACCTCTGGGCAACATCCTCTAGAAGGGTCTGTGGATCTAAAAATGGAAGTTTTTCTTCCACACAGAATTCCTTAGATTTCCTTCACATGCAAGGAAAATGACTTAGAAAAGGTTACCCACATGAGGTATTCCCAGCTGAAAGCATGGGGACAATCTACAGAGAACCCTAGGTCCCCGTGTAGATATCATGTGACTTTCCACTGCATCAAAGCCTGTCCAGAGAGTGGGGATTCTTGAAGTTTGGGGGAAGGCCAGGTTTTCTTCAGTGAGCGTCAGCATTGCCTTGAATTGGTCATGGTTTTCAGCTGTTACAAGTGAATTCATAAATTTGAGGATCACTGTTGTCCTTTTGGATGGGTCATTGTATTCCTGTGAAATTGCTGCCATAATGCCTTTTTCAAAAAAAATTAGTCGATCCCTCTAGTTCTTGGTTATTTCGGAGTTCTTTTCGTCCAGAAATTGTAGAAATGCGTGACACTGGCCCACGGATTCTTTTTTATGTCCAAGGAAGCTGACTTTGTCTGTTTCCAGGAAGATGAATTGGTAGATACCAGATTTACCTTCTTTCTGAAACAACTAAAAATCCAGTCAGTTTTCAAGACAGTTGACAGCAAAGAGCAAGTGACAGGGGCCCCTGAGATTCAAGGAGCAGATGAGGTGAACCCTACCACCGCCCCAGCGTCCCGCCCAGGGGACATTAACGGGCCTCAGCCAGAAAGGAGCCTCCAGGCGGGCCCAGCAGTCCTGCGATCGTGAGGCGGAGTGTCAGACGGAGGGACACGGGGCGGACTCCGGACTCTGCCGAGGGTCTGTCTCCGGTGCTCAGCCCTCGTCAGCACACACGTGAGGAAACCCCATGTCTGGGGAGAAAGCAGCATGAAAGGCTTAGGGGCAACGTCTTAAGGACTCCGGCCATAAACTAGTGCTGGTTCCTATCAACCAGAGTGGAAAACCTCATTATTCACTTAGCATTGGACAATATACTCAGAAGGGTCTTTCCTCAGTAGCAGGGGGAAATTAATCCTAACAAAATGCTGCTGTCATCTAACAAAGCTTAGAAGCAAGGCCCAGATAAATAAGATCACGTCCAGATCCCAGAACTAAGCCCAGGAAACTCATAGGAATACAAAATACCCAGTACGCAATGAAATGAAGCTCACAATGTCCAGCATCCAATCAAAAATTACCACGTATGCAAAAGAGAAATGTGAGCTGTTGTGAGGTGAAAAATCAATTGAAACTAATGCAGAAGTGACCCAGGTGATATAATTAGTGGTCAAGAATTTCTCAATCATTATTAAAACTGTATATGTTTAAGAAGCTTAAAAAAAAAAAAAGACTGAACATGTTAAATAGGGACATGGAAAAGACCCAGACCAAAGTAGAGATGAAAATTATAATTGTCTGAAATGAGAATATCCTGGATGGGATACCTTAGTACAGATTAATACTTTGGAGGAAGATTAGTGAGCTTCAAGACACAGCAATAGGAACACCCAAATGAACCACACAAAGGATCCTGAGAAAAAATTGAAATTGAGCACCAATAAACTGAAGAACAATCTCAGGCAGCTTAATGTATGTGTTGTGAAACGCCCTGAAAAGAGAGGAGAGATGGGGGAAATACGAAAGACATCAGAAATATTAACGATATGAGTAAATATAAAAATTGGGGGGAGGTCTTTTTCAAGTCTCTTATACTATTGTAGGGTTCGTCAACTACACTTGAAACAGTGTATCAATCGAAGACAGATTATGGTAGGTTAAACAGTAAGCCTCACAGGACTGGGGGAAACAGAGACTCCTGGGGGAAAAATAAAATGCACAACAAAGAGTCACAGCTCATAAACCAACAAAGGGGGTAAAATGGAAACATTCAACCAATCTAAAAAAAAGCAGAAAAAGAGGGGGGGAGAGTAACAACAACAAGGAAAACCCATGTGGACCTGGGGTTTTCTTTATGGGAAAGTTATGGATGATAATGTCATTTTCCCATAAAGAAAAATTCAGGTCCAAATGACTTTCCTAGTGAGCTCCAGCAAATATTTAAGGAAAAATAATGCCAATTGTGTACCGACTCTTCCCCCAAAATTGAAGAGAATGGAATGCATCCCAATTTGTTCTATGAGGCTAACACTACTCAGATAGCAAAACCCCAAAAAGATATATAATATAAAGGAAAAACTACAAATATCACTCATCAATATAGATGCAAGAATTTCTAACGAAAGTTTAGGCATCGACTCCAATTTATCTATCTATATAAGATAATGATTGCAATTGATTGTTGAGTTAACATTTGAAAACCAATCAATACAATTATATTAACAGAGTAAAAAATTTTTTAAATATGATCATCTCAATAGATACAGAAAACATATTTGATAAAATCCACTGTCCAATTCTGACAAAAATTTTCAATGAAGTAGTAATTTTTTTCAAAAATCTCTTTGACTTGATAAAGGGCCTCTAGGAAAAAAAAAGCCTACTGTTAACATCGTACTTAATGGGGAAAGAATACTTTCACCTCAGATTCAGAACAAGGCAAGAATTCCATTCTTACCTCCTCTGTTCTACGTTGTACACGAAGTTCTAGTCAATGCACTAAGGCAAGAAAAAGAAAGATAAGGATCCAGATTAGAAAGGAAGAAGTTAAGCTTTGTTTGCAGATAACATGATTATCTATAGAAAATTCTATGAAATCTATAAAACTACTAAAACTAGTAAGGAACTTTAGCAAGGTTGCAGGACATAAGGTCAATGTAAAAACTCAACTGTATTTCCACATACTACCAATGAATAATCAAAAATTGAAAAAAAAATTTTAAATTGAAATTTAAAAAGCAAATACCACTTACAATAGCATCAAATGTATAAATGACTTAGGTATAAATCTGACAAGGTTTATGATACAAGACCTATATACTGAAAACTACAAAATATTGCATGAATTTAAAAAAAAGGAGAGATATATATGCATGAATCAGAAGACTATATTGTTAAGGGATGTCAGTTCTCTCCAAACTGATCTACAGATTCAGTGCAATCCCATGAAAGTCACAGTAGTCTCTCTCTTTTTTTGTAGCTGATTCTAAAATTCATACTGAAGTGCGAACAACCTATAATAGTCAAAAGTGAAAGTGAAAGCCACTCAGTCATGTCCAACTCTTTGGGATCCCATGGACTGTATAGTCCATGGAATTCTCCAGGCCAGAATACTGGAGTGGGTAGCTGTTCCCTTCCCCAGAGGATCTTCCCAACCCAGGAATCAAACCAGGGTCTCCTGCATTGCAGGTGGATTCTTTACCAGCTGAGCCACAAGGGAAGCCCAAGAATACAGGAGTGGGTAGCCTATCCCTTCTCCAGCAGATCTTCCCAACTGAGGAATTGAACTGGGGTCTCCTGCATTGGAGGTGGATTCTTTACTAACTGAGCTATCAGGGAAGCCCATAGTCAAAACAACATTAAAAAAGAAAAAGTTAGAGAAGTTAAGCTATTTGACTTCAAAACTTATTGTAAAGCTATGATATTTAAAACCATTCAATGCCGGTGTCAAGATAAGCAAATAGATCAATTATACAGAATAGAGGGCTCAAATACAGATGCATACATATACATTCAATTTATTTTTGATGAAGGTGAAGAGGCAATTCAGTGGAGAAAGAATAATCTTCAGCAAATGATGCTGAACAATTGATAGTATATAGAAAGATAATTAATTTCTACTAATTGATCATGTGCTCTGTAACTATGCTAAATTTGCTTATCAATTCTATTATTCTGGTTGTCTCTCTCTCTCTGTGTAGATTTCTTTGCATTTTCTGCACACACAAGCATTTTTCATTTCACAGCAAATAGTTTTCTTTTTCCTTAGCAACTCTTTGCACGTTATATTCTTCTTTCTTTTTTGCTCTGTGCACAGGTTGAATAGAAGTGGTTAACGTGGACCTCTTTGTCTTGTTTCTTCTGCCCTCGCAGCAGCCACAGCGATGTGTCACATGGCTGAGCCTTGGCAGTGGAGAGGTGGGGTGAGGTGGGTGAAACTAGCACCCAAGGGGCTTTCTGTAGCACCCAGTTTTCTGGATTCTCAGGCTGAATTTTCAGGACCCCTGTCCAGCTAACAGGGAAGCAGTGCTTCTTCCTCGGGTGTCCATCTCCCTCAGAGCCCCCCAGAGAAGTAGATGGGTTGTGAGCAGGATTCAGACCTTTTTGGGTTCCCTGGCCATCAAACCCATCGATTCTGCCAACACTGCATCATTTTTTACGTCTGTCCTTACTATAAGATTATTAGCTTTGTTTCGTGAATTAGGGGTGGGGGGTTGGATTCTCCTCCTCCATCACCATCAGAGAGTGGAGGAATGTGTCCACGTGGCAGAATTACCGTGATGTAATTCTGTATCATGTATGTCAGAGCCGTGTGTCAAGAGGACAGCTGCAGAATGTGGATGGCCCTAGAGATTGTCATACTGAGTGAAGTAAGCAGAGAGGAGAAATATTGTATGCTGTCCCTTATATGTGGGATCTAAAAAGAAATGATACAAATGAACTTATTTACAGAACAGAAAGAGACTCACAGTCTTAGTGAACTTAGAACTTAAGGTTACCAGGGGTGGGGAGTGGGGGAGGAGAGTGGGGGAAGGGATAGTTAGGGAGTTTGGGAGGGACATGTACACACTGCTGTATTTAAAAATAGATAACCAGCAAGGACCTACTGCATAGAACAGGGAACTCTGCTCAATGTTATGTGGCAGCCTGGATGGGAGGGGAGTTCGGGGGAGAATGGATACGTGTGTATGTATGGCTGAGTCCCTTTGCTCTCCACCTGCAACTATCGCAACTTGCTAATTAACAGCCTTTTTAAATTTGTTAATAAGTACAGGAAAGAGGAGCCTGGCAGACTACAGTCCACAGGGTCCCGGAGTCAGACACGACCTAGTGATTAAACCACCACCACAGCCTTGTTAAATCAACTGTACCCTGATACAAAATTAAAAGTTTAAGAAAAAAAAAAAAAAGAGGACAGCTTCAGAAGCCTGGTCAGCCTCCCCTCACATACCTGTGCTGGAAATGTCAGGCTGTTTACAGGGAAATCCCTTGGCCTTGCAGGTAACAACATCCTAAGGGCTGCTTTAGTCCCTCAACCCACCTTGCCGGCTGCCAGGCTTAATCTCTGAGGCCCCGCCGTGCAGAGCTCCTCACTGATCAGAGACACCAGAAGTCCCAAAGGGAACTCATTTTCCACTGCTGACAGCCAGATCTGCAGCCAGAACCGAGCGATGGCTGAAAATCAGAAATCAGGGCAGATGCCCCAGCCACTGACCACGACGAGGACGTCGGGTGACCAAGTGGGAACACCCGGGCCACAGCCTCTGGGTCCGCTCCTGTCCCTGCCACCTCTGTGATGGGCCGTGTTCAGATTAAAAGAACGGCGGCCGCCCAAGGTTCACCTGTGAACACCCACCCCCGAGGGTGTAATCAAAGTGAAAGTGAACGTCGCTCAGTCGTGTCCGACTCTTTGCGACCCCAGGGACTGTACAGTCCGTGGAATTCTCCAGGCCAGACTACTGGAGTGGGTAGCCTTTCCCTTCTCCAGGGGATCTTCCCAACCCAGGGATCAAACCCAGGTCTTCTTCATTGCAGGAGGATTCTTTACCGGCTGAGCCACAAGGGAAGGCCAAGAATACTGGAGTGGGTAGCCTAGCCCTTCTCCAGCGGATCTTTCTGACCCAGGAATGAGAACTGGGGTCTCCTGCATTGCAGGCAGATTCTTTACCAACTGAGCTATAAGGGAAACCCTGGATGTAATAAAGGACTGTCTCAAAGGTCACTCTGAAGTCCAGGTTCACGGTGGCACTTCAGAAAGTGCTTCCTCATATTCTTGCCTTCTACGTTCATCAAAATAACTTCATTTCATGGAGAAGAGCCTTTTATAGGTAAATGAGTTTTTCAGGTGAGAAACATTTCTCTCTTTAAGCCCTTGGATCTTTTTACTTTAACCAGTTGGAGGGAACTCTTTCAAAGTGGACCACATGGGACTTCCCTGCATAGCTCTAGATCTGCCCACGTGTTGATGACTCACCGCAGGCAGCAGGGACTGGGGCTGAAACCCTGGGACACGTCCGCCTAGTCAGGACCCAACGAGGAATGGGTCAGACAGAACTGCCTTAAAAAGGAAGGAAATGCAGACACCCGCTCCAGTGTGGGTGAACCTTGAAGACAGGATGCTACGTGTGATAAGCAGACGTGAAAAGACAAATAATGTGTGATTCCACTCGTCTGGGGTCCCTAGACTAGTCAGATGCATAGAGACAGAAAGAAGGGTGGTTTCCAGGGGTGCTGGGGAGAGGAGAGTGGGGAGTTTCTGTTGTGTAAGACAAAGGAGTTCTGGAGACAGACGGCAGTGAGGGTTATGCACCACTGCAGGTGATGTGCGATGTGAATGGCACAGAACTGGATGCCCGAAAAATGGGTAAGGTGGTACACCATACACATGCGTGTTCAGCCCCTTCATCCGTGTCCGACTCTTTGGGACCCCAAGGACTGCAGCCCGCCAGGCTCCTCTGTCTATGGGATGATCTCATCAAGAACACAGGAGTGGCTTGCCACTTCCTCCTCCAGGTCGATCTTCCTGACCCAAATAGCGAATCCGTATTTCCTGCGTCTCCTTTGGCAGGCCGAGTCTTTACCAGTTAGCCACCTGGGAAGACTCAGGTTGTACATGTATGTTATCACAATTAATAATAGCAATCAATGACACACCATCGGCCTTCTCAGCTAAGGATGCTGACGGTGCTCGGGAGGATAACCCATAAGCCAAGGTGAAGGCAGTTCTCCTCCAGGACCACATGCGTCTGAGCTCAGGACCGTGGTGAACGTTCGCTGAGCCTTCTGCGCCCGGGAAGCACGGGGTAAATAAAGCCCGCAGAGTCGGGCGGGCACAGCCTGGCCGGCTGCCCGTTCCAGGGAGGCTGCCCACGGAGGGGTGCTAGACTTTGTGGAGAGTTTTTTTTTTATTATTATTATTGCTGGTTTAATTTCATTACTGCTGATTGGTCATAGTTGCCTCTTATGATCCTTTGTATTCCTGGGCTGTCAGTAATAACTTCTCTTTTTCTCGTTCTGATTTTGTTGACTTGGGCCTCTCTTATTCTTGATGAGTCTGGCTAAAGATCTATCAGTTCAAAAAAAAAAAAAAAAAGATCTATCAGTTCTGTTTAGCTTTACAAAGAACCAGCTCTTTTAAGTTTTCTTGATTTTTGTAATTTTTTGGTCTTTATGTCTGCTACAATTCTTATGTTGTCTTTCCTTCTCATGTTGAGCTTCGTTTGTTTTCTAGTTCCTTTGGTTGTAAAGTTTGGTTGTTTCTTTGAGATTTTTCTTGTTTCCTGGGGTATGGCAATAAACTTCCCTCTTCCCTCTAGAACTGCTTTTGCCGCATCCCGTAAATTTTGAATAATTGCACTTTCATTTGTCTCCAGGTATTTTTTGTTTCTTCTTTGATTTCTTCAGTGATCCATTGGTTGTTTAATAGCACATTATTTGGACAGCACATGTTTTTGTTTTGTTTGCAATTTATTTCTTAGAGTTGATTTCTAGTCTCCTAGCATTATGGTTGGAAGAGATGCTTAATATGGTTTTTTGTGTATCTATTATAGATTTTGGCTTTGTAGTTACCATGAGAAGGGGGTGTGTGTGTGTGTATGTATATATATATATGACCTATTTATATTAATAATCACACATATAATTATTTTAACTTGCTGATCTCTTAATTGCAAACGCATTTTAACTCTGCATTTTAGTCTTCTTCCCCCATGATCACTGTTTTTGATATCATATTTTGTAACTCTCTGTTTTGTGTATCCCTTAACTGCTTATTTGCAATTGATATACATGATTTTATTACTTTTGTCTTTTAACCTTCCTAGTAGCTTTATACATGGTTGGATTGCTACCTTTACTATTGTTTGCCTTTACCAATGAACTTTTCCCTCCGTAATTTTCAGGAAATGTTTCTAGTTGTGTCCTTTTCTTTTTCATTTCTTGGAATGAAAAAGAAGTCCCTTTAACATTTTTTGTAAAGCTGCTTTGGTGATGCTGAACTCTTTTGGCTTTTGTTGTTATTTAGTCTCTAGGTCTTGTCTGACTCTTCTGCGACCCCCTGGACTGTAGCCCACCAGGCTTCTCTGTCCATGGCGTTTACCAGGCAAGAATCCTGGAGAGGATCGCCATTTCCTTCTCCAGGGAGTCTTCCTGACCCAGGGGTCACACCCGAGTCTCCTGCATTGACAGGTGGTTTTTTTACCACTGAGCCACCAGGGAAACCCCTGTGAGCTTTTGCTTATCTGTAAAGCTTTTTACTTCTTCATGAAATCTAAATGCAAACCTTACCAGCTAGCATGTTACTGGTCATATTTCCCTTTCATCACTCGAACTGTATCGTGACACTCCCTTCTGGCCTGCAGAGTTTCTGCTGAAAAGTCAGCTGTTAGCCTGACTTGGGGATTGCTTTGTACATAACTGTTGCTCTTCCCTTGCTGCTTTTAATATTCTATCTTTTTTTAAAAAATCATTTTTTAATACAGCGTATGTCACTGAGGCCCTCTTTTGGTTGATCCTTTTGGTAACTTCTCTGTGCTTCCTGGACCTCCTTGTCTGTTTTCTTTCCCAGGTTAGGGAAGTTTTCAGCCATTGTGTCTTCAAATATCTTCTCTTCTCTTTCCGGGACTCCCATAAGGTGACTGTTGGTATGCATGATTTTGTCCCAGAGGTATCTTAAACCGACCTCATTTCTTTTCATTCTTTCTTCTTTTTGTTGTTGTCGTTCAGATATTTAGCACTCTGTCTTCCAGCTCACTAATCCCTTCTTCTATATCTTCTAATCTACTGTCGATTCTGTATTCTAGTGTATTTTTTATTTCAGTTATTGTATTCTTCGGCTCTCCTTGGTTCTTTTTTATATCTCCTAACTCTTTGTTAAACGTCTCACTGTGTTCATCCATTTTTCTCCCGAGTTCTTTGATCATCTTTTTGCTTCATTACCTTGAACTCTCTGTAGGGTAGATTGCCTATCTCCACTTCACTTGGCCTTTCCTCTGGGGTTTCATCTTGTTCCTTTGTTTGCAACTGGTTCCTCTGTTGCCTCATTTTTCCTAATTTGCTGTTTTTATTGTGCAGCGTCTGGTAGTTTGGTTACGCTCCCCGACCTTGGAGGCATAGCCGCTCACAGGAGGCGTCCTACGCGTCCCCGCAGTGCCTCGCCCTCTGGTCACCAGAGCTGTGTGTTTTCTAGGGGCGCCCCCTCTGTGGGCGGCATGAGTCCTGCTGCGGTGGGGGACTGACTGCTGAGTGTGGTCCGGGGGTGTGGCTGGCCCCCAGTCTGCGTGGTCGCCAGGCCCTGCCAGTGCAGAGGCTGCCAGCGCCCGTCGCCAGGTCCAGGTCACGGGCTGCGGTGTCCCGGCGGCGGGGTCCTGGGTTGCTGCTGGCTCACTAGCGGGCGGAACCAGGCTCTGAGCTGGGGGGTCCTGGGGCCGGGCTTCCTGGAGGTGCTGTCACCCCTGCCGGTGGGTGGGGCTGGGTCCCTCGGTGGCTTGCTGAGGGTCCGAGGTGTCTCAGAGGTGGCGTGGGCCTGCTGGTGGGCGGGCCCAGGCCTGGAGGGGCCCGGACTGGAGCCAGCCTGCCGCCATGTAGGCTGGGTCCTGACAGGCGGGCTGCGGGCTGCAGTGGTCTTGGGACTGGTGGAAGCTGATCGTGGGTGCGATCAGGGCCCAGGGCTGCAGGGCCCAGGGGCCCCAGAGCTTGCATCAGCCCACTGCTGAGTGGGGCCCAGTTCCAGGGCAGCTGACTGAGGTGCCCACGCTGTCTCGGCGCTGGTGGTGGCCTGCTGGTGGGGATGGCTGAGGCCTGAGTCCTTTCAAATGACTCCCTCCGCCCTGGGTCTCTGCGTGTGGGAATCCTGTGTGTACCCTTTAGGAGCAGAGTCCTCTGGGCCTCCTGAATGCACAACACCCTGCTGGCCTTCAAGGACAGAGGTTCTGGGGGCTCCTCTTCCCATGGCAGACCCCAGGGCTGTGGAGTCGGCTGTGGAACCCAGGCCCACTGACTCCTCGGGGGAATCCCTGCAGCTGCAATTATTTTCTCATTTGCGGGTCACCCACCCAGGGATATGTGTCCTTCCTACACCCCAACTCTGCCTCCCCTTCCCACTATGTCCCAGGGCTGGTGCCAGGCTGCCAGTAGGTAGACTGGGTCCTGCTGTGGCAAGTTGCAGGACTGTAGGGGTCTTGGGACTGGGGTCAGGCATCCCACTGGTGGGCAGGCCAGGGCCCAGGGTTTCCTGAGTCTAGCACTTGCCCAGTCGTCTGTGAGGCTGGTCCCCAGGTTAGATATGGCTGGCTTATGGGCAGAGCCAGGGCCTCAGGGACTCTAACTGGTTCCTGCCCACTGCTGGGTGGAGCCTGGTCTTGGAATCCCTGGCTGCCAGGGCCCTATGAGTCCTGAGTCCAGTGCCTGTCCCTTGAGCCTGTCCCTTGAGCCTGCTGGTGGACAGAGCCTTGTCCAGGCACGCTGTAGGCTTGGGGGATCTTTTTTCTTACTGTATTTATCTGGCTGTACCAGGTCTTAGTTGCAGCATGCAAGATATCTTCAGTTGCAGCAGGTGGGATCTAGTGCCCCGACCCGGGATCAAACCCAGGCCCCCTGCATGGGGGGCGTGGGGTCTAAGCTACTGGACCACCAGGGAGGGCCTGGCTCAGGAGATCTTAAGGCAGCCTGCCCGCTGGTGGGCAGGGCTTTGTCCCCACGCAGCTCGCAGCTTGGCCTGAGATGTCCTGGGCCTGGGGCCGACAGGCTGGCGGGCAGGGACAGGTCTGGGCGCTAATGACCTCGGGGAGGGTTCCAAAATGGCACTCGCCAGCGCCAGTGTCCCCGCGGTAGAAGCAGCCCCGGGATCTTCAGCCAGCACCTGTGTCCCCAGGGTGTGCTCCGGTCGCCTCCTGCCTCTCCGGGAGGTTCGCCAAGGTCAGCAGGTGGTCTGATCCGGGCTCATTTCAAGTGGCTGCCTCCGCCCTGGGTTTCCGTGTGTGTGAATCCTGTGTGTGCCCTTTAGGAGCAGAATCTCTATTTCCCAGAGTCCTCTGGGCCTCCCGAATGCACAATGCCCTGCTGGCCTTCAAGGACAGGGGTTCTGGGGGCTCCTCTTCGCGTTGCAGACCCCAGGGCTGTGGAGCGTGCTGTGGAACCCAGACCCCCTCACTGCTCGGGGGAACTTCTGCCGTTGCAATTATTTTCTCATTTGCAGGTCACCCCCCAGGGGTGCGTGTCTCTCCTACTACACCCCACCTCTGTCTCTGCTTCCTACCTCATCGTGATTTTCCCTCGTGTCTTCAGCTGTAGGTCCTTTCTGCTCGCTTCTGGTCCCCCGGCTGAATGGTTGCTCTGGAATTTTCAGTGTTGCCCTTGTAGGAGAGCCTTCCTGGTGGCTCCGTCAGTAGGGAAGCTGCCTGCGATGCAGGAGACCCAGGTTCGATCCCTGGGTCAGGAAGATCCCCTGGAGAAGGAAATGGCAAGCCACTCCAGGATTCTTCATGCCTGGAGAATTCCACGGACAGAGGAGTCTGGGGGGCTATAATCCATGGGGCCACAGAGAGTCAGACATGACCTGGCAACTAAACCACCACCACCTAGGAGATGAGCTCAGGGTCTCCCTACTCGGCCATCTCGGACCAGAATTTTGTTCAGCAACCATGTTTATCCCCATTCTCCGTACCCACGCCCATATATCCTGCTCAAGGTCATGTGGCCCCGCTGAGCTCACCGTGACCCTCTCTGCCTTGGTGGCCAGGATGGAACAGCAGCTGCTGCCGTCTGCAGAGACCCGAGAGCTCCTCCCGACATGCAGGGGATCCGGCACGCAGCCTCCACCACTGTCCTTCCCGGAATCATCTCTGTGTCGTTCCCAAGTGATGGCACCTTCCAGAGAGCTGCTGCCGCCGCTGCACAAGTAACCCCAGGCATAGCTGAGCACCCCTTGTCCTTGATGCTCCTAAAATAACAAGCGCTCCTTCCCCAGGCTTGGCTCCAGCCACCGTCTCTCCAAAGAGCTCCTCACCACCCAGCCCAGGGGCTCTCCCAGCTCAGACTCACCAGGCAGTGCTGCTTCCCCGCCTCACTCTCACGAGGCCGACTCCTCGGTTCACCCTCCAAGTCCCCCTGACAGAGCCTGCTCCTCCGGGAAGACTTGCCCACCCCCTGCTAATCCTCTGGAGCCTTTTACTTGTCTTCTCCTCGGGACTGTGGGCTCCAGGCTGCTGCCTCTCAGGCACCGAACTAACGACCTCGTACACGGGAGATGACCAAAAGTGCATTTATCGGGACAGCCCTGGGGCTCCAGCGGCTAAGACTCCGTGTTCCCAATGCAGGGGTCCCAGGTTTGATTCCTAGTCTAGAACTAGATCTCACAGGCCTCAACTAAGTGTTTGAATGCTGCAACTAAATAAGATTTTGCAGGCTGCAATGAAGATCAAAGATCCCGCACGCTGCAATTAAGACCTAGTATAGCCAAATAAGTGGGCTTCCCTGGAGGTTCAGTGGTAAAGAATCTGCCTGCCCAAAAAAAAAAAAAAAAGAATCTGCCTGCCAATGCAGGAGACACAGGAGACATGGTTTGATCCCTGGGTTTGATCCCCTGGAGGAGGAAATGGCAACCCACGCCAGTATTCTTGACTGGGAAATCCCATGGACAGAGGAGCCTGGTGGGCTACAGCCCAGGGAGTCGCAGAGTCAGACATGACTAAGCGACTGAGCACACACACAGCCAGCTCAGTTCACTTCAGTTCAGTCGCTCAGTCGTGTCCGACTCTGCGACCCTGTGAATCGCAGCACGCCAGGCCTCCCTGTCCATCACCAACTCCCGGATTTCAGTATCCTATCATTTTGCTTTTTCATACTGTTCATGGGGTAGATAAGTAAATAAATGTTTTCTAAATGTGTTTCTCAAAAAGGGAGCGCTGGTGTGTGCTATAGCACAGGGAACCCGAAAACAGTTTCTATGAAGAAGCTAGGCAGAAAAGACCACCTTTCATATGATTCCATCCACACAAAATGTCCAGAATAGGGGTATCTATAGCGACAGAAAACAGATTAGTGGTTGCTAGGGCTGGGTTGTTGGGGAGGGGGTGGGCAGCCGATAGTTAACGGGTGCAGGGTTTCCTTTTGAGATGAAAATATCCCCGAATTCACTGGTGATGGGTTCACAACTCTGTAAAGATACCAAAAACCATAGAATTGGACACTTCAAATGGGTGACTCATAGTATGTGAACTATATCTCAATAAAGCTATGGGAGAAAAAGTTTAAGACACCCATCTGGAAGAGCAGCTAGCCCTCAGTGTATATTTGTTGAGGACGTGTGCGTGCTGAGGCACTCAGTCATGTCCAACTCTTTCGTGACCCCATGGAATGTAGACCGCCAGGCGCCTCTGTCCATGGGATTTCCCAGGCAAGAATACTGGAGTGGGTTGCCAATCCCTCCTCCAGGGGACCTTCCCGATCCAGGAATCAAGCCCACATCTCCTGCATCTCCCGCGTTGCAGGTGGGGTTTTGTTTGTTTGTTTGTTTGTTTTACCACTCAGTCATCAGGAAAGCCTCTTTTGTTGAGGATGTTGAGTCCTAAATAACCAAGTCCGGTCGTCTGGATGTTGTCAAGACTTTTAGCCACATTGAAAGAGAGGAATCTCTGGTCTCTCATGTAAACCGGGGTTCAGGGTGATCCTTCTCAGGCAGCCCCCTCTGCACATTTAACATTGAGCACCACCCCTGCCCTTGGCGGGGTCCCCCAGGGGAGGGCGGGAGGGCAGGGGAGCATGTCCCAGCTTGCAGATTAGGAGACGGGCATGGGCAACCAGCCCAACCTCTCAGCGAGACAAGTGGCAGCCAGGAATAGCGCAGGGCGTCTAACTGCGTCCCGCCTGCTGTAAACAGCCAGCCGCGCCACCCTTCACCTGTCTCATTTTAAAAAGGACCATAAAATATGAACCAGGGCAGCGGCCCTGAAACCTGAGTTGGGCTCAAGCCGATGGAGAATTTTGGCGTTTCCCAGTCTGCAGGGACACGTGGGGAAGGCCCGGTGGCTCGGAGCTGGGCCGGCTTCTGCCAGGACGGGTGTCAACTGTGTGGCTCTGCCTCTCTGGTCACAGGCACAGAGGCTGAGCTCATCGCGAAGATGTACTTTTTTTTTTTTTGCATTGGATAATTTCTGTCTTCCAGTGCCAGAGGGGCTGCTGATGAATGCATATTAAGGGTCATACTTGGGGACCTCGTGTGCCAGTTAATGAAGGAACGGTTAAGGGCAGTGCGGTAGAATTGGGGTGTGGTGGAAAACAGGGGGGCAGGGGGGTAGCCAAAAAAGCCTCGTCAAAAGACTGCTGTTTGACTGCAACGGCTGAGCCCCTGTGCTGCAACTATTGAAGCCCGCTTTGCAACCAGGGAGGCCGCCACTGGGAGAAGCTCACGCACCGCAACTAGAAAGCAGCCCCCACCCTCTGCAGCTAGAGAGGGCCCGCGCACAGCAACGAAGACCCAGTGCAATCAAAAATAAATACGTAAATAAATAAATTATTTTAAAAATAAAATTAAAAAAAAAAAAAGACAGCTGCTTGAAAGCAGCCTAGCTCCGCGCCCTCCCAGCTGAGGGACCTTCAGCAAGGCCCTCAGCCCTTTTGGAGGGTCAGTCTCCTCGTCTACAGAAGAAGAAGAACACCGTGGAGGAATAGGGACAGGAAGGGGCTTCCCAGGTCGTTCAGCAGTAAAGAATCTGCCTGCCACTTCAGGAGACACGGATTCCACCCCTGGGTGGGGAAGGCCCCTTGGAGAAGGCATGGCAAGGCACTGCCGTACTCTGGCCTGGAGAATCCCGTGCACAGGGGAGTCTGGCGGTCTCACGGAGTCGAACACGACTTACCGAGCGAACAACAACAGGGATGGGAAGGGGCGGTAGACCAAGCGTTTGCTCTTTAGAGGCCCATCTTGGCGGGATTTCCTTCTGTTGATGATTCAGATGGCTCCTCGGTGGAGAGTGTGTGTGCACTGTGGTCCATACCTACGACATTTGCCTTAACTGAGGGCCCAGATCCCAACCAGGAGAGAAACAGTCTCCTAGGGGCCATTCAGGCAGGATAGATAAGGACCAAGAGACCACTCAAGCCCGAGGGGAGAGCGAGTACGTGGACCATTAGAAATGTCCAGGGGCTTGAGAGTTATCACCAGCCTCTGGCGTTCTGTAGTTGACAAAAAGCTGCCTCCCTCTTGGACCCAAATGGGGTTTCCAGACTCTAGGCCTCAGCTGAGCCACAAAGGAAACTGGTGGCTCAGACGGTAAAGCATCTGCCTGCAATACGGGAGACCTGGGTTCGATCCCTGGGTCAGGAAGATCCCCTGGAGAAGGAAATGGCAACCCACTCCAGTACTCTTGCCTGGAAAATCCCATGGATGGAGAAGCCTGACAGGCTACAGTCCATGGGGTCACAAAGAGTCGGACATAACTGAGCAACTTCTCTTTCTTTCTTTTTTCTAGGCCTCAGGGCCCAAACTAGAGGGGCTCTGTCCAGAGCAGAGCTTGGGCTATACCCAGAAGTGACTTTAGAGGTGGAAGGCAGGCTGGGTGTGGGGGCTGGGTGCACCTGCTCCTCCTTGGTATCTTGGGGCAAGGTGGGCCTGGCCCGGTCCAGACAGTCGACTCCCCACTCCTCGGCTCCTGAGGGATGGGATGCTGCAACAGCCGGCGGGAGCCTGCTGTCTGTGTCCACCCCAGTCTGGGGCTTCTAAATTTAACCTGCTATCAGCCTGAGAGGCCGGAGGCTTCCACCGAATGACAAAATGCCACTTGGAATCCAGTATGCTCATAAGCGCTCCCCCTGCACAATCCCCTCCCAAATGTCACCCCCAAACGCAGGCAGCCATCTGGGCATCCTCGCATGTCAGCGTGAAGATGCGAATGTCCGAGCAGCTGCAGACCCTGATGGGGTCCAGCCCGGCTTCCTCCTGCTGTGAGCCAGGGCCGCACCCCATTGTCTGTTCACACGCGTGCACACATACACTCACACGTGTGCAAGCACACACACACGCACGTTGCGGTCTCATGGGCAGAGCGCAGGAGCTGACTCTAAGGCCGAAAGCCAAGCCACGACAGCGAACTGCACCACCCATAAGCCATCTGGGTGGAGGGCGGCCAGGCCCATTATGCAATTTCCTGCTCTGGTGTTTCAGACCCCGGAGACAGGATGCAGAGTGCCGTTGGGATGCTGCAATGTGGGAAGCCCAGGAGGACATCAAACCAATGACCGCCGCCATGAGTGGGGCCCCGGGACCTCTGCAGCCCGCTGAGCGGGCGGCCCCTCCCAGGCAGGGCCCCAGCGGGCTCACCATGGGCCCGAGAATGACTTCCTGTCGGGGGAGGAAGGCATTTCCTGCCTGGGGAACCCAGGATGACTGAGCCACAAGCAGGGGGGCCTTCTTATTGTTTTCTCTGTTTCTGTTTTGCTTTTAATTTTTGGCCGCCCAGCGTGGCCAGCAGGACCTTAGTTCCCTGACCAGAGATCGAACCCGCGGCCCCTGACATGAAAGGGCGGAGACCCAAGCACTGGACCGCCAGGGAAGTCTCTTGGCGGGGACTTGTTATTAATAGGCGCCATTATTGGGCACCAAATGTGTGCCCCACAGTGATGCACTGAGGTTGAGAGCACACAGCGGAACATTTGGGGTAGGGTTCAAATTCTGGCTCTGCTTCTTCCCAGATGCATGTCTTGGTCAGCTTATCCACTTGCATTCTCCCTCAGTTTCCCCATCTGTGAAATGGGGACCAAGATAACACCTGGGGTGTAGAGAGGGTTCAGTAACACCCAGAGCCCAAGTGGAATGGGGTGTTCTCACCACGTCAGCCAGGGGGTGGCTACTCAGGGCACCCCATCTTCCATGCATGGTAAGTGGGGTTAGAGGGGCTCGATCTTCTTGTTGTTAGTCTTGCCCATGGACCTTGAGTCCATGGCCCACCTGTAGAGCCCACACCCACTCCAGGACCTCTGGGCCGTCCCAGCTCCCATCCTTCCATAAGAAAGTTCCGATACACGACAGTATTTAGGATCAGGTTCTGGCCCCACACAGCCCCTTTCAGCAGCTGCAAGTGTGGGCAGGGCGCAGGGCCCTGTCCTTGGTTGACCTTGACTTAGCAGCTGTGTCTCCACGTGAAGATGGGTTTGCAAATCTGCGGGTAAGGATCCAGTCCACACACTAACCCTCCTGTCACACAGTTTCTCCTGTTCGCCAGAAAACCAAGCTGTCCCCGAGTCCTAGCTCCATACCCAGCCTCCAGCCCCAACCCAGGGGCGCCGTGGGTGGGGAACCAAGGTCCCCGGGCTGTGGACGGCAAAGTGACCTGCCTCCTCCTAGGTTCTCGTTCCAGGCCCTTAGCACCAGAACCCCCAGGCTCCAGCCATATAACCACCCCCAAATACATTCACCCCCTAGGTTGGAAATACAGAGACATCACCACCACCCTTGCCAATGAAGCCACCACTTCAGAAACATCCAGATCCTAGCCAGGCCTACTTTAAAATTACATTTTATTTCTCTTTGTATTTGTTGCTGTTGTTTTAAAAAGGTTCACGGTACATTTTTTTTTTTCAAGAGTCTTGTGCCTCCTGGTAAGTGCACTGGTTTGCTTTCACAGTACTCTCCACGACCGCGGACGGTCCTTATTGCTGAAGGAGTGTGTCCACGCCGCGGAGTGGGGACACCAGAGGGATGGGGGGAGCCCAGGTGAGAAGCCTGGGTCTGTACTCCTGACCCGAGAGGCTGAGGGACCAGACCCAGGCTAAGTCGAGCATCCTTAGCCGGACCTTCAGCCTCCCCAGGGTCATCCCAGCCCTGTCTTTAGAAAGGCCGGGAGGGGTAGAGAGAAAGGGGCGAGGGGTAGAGGATGGGGGGTGAGCCAGGCAGCAAGCTGACTGGGGGCCCAGGCATGCGGTAGGCATGGAGGTAGGGTGGAGGCAGCCGGAGCAGTGATGGCCTCCAAGAGGGCCCTGCTCCCTCTCAGGGGGAGTGGGCTTAGGAGACGCTGCCCCCGAACAGCTCAGGACCACCCCTCCCCCCGTCAGAACACCACAGCGATGGCCCAGCCCAGAAGCAGCACTCCGGTTCCTGACCCCTCACCCAGAGCCCTCTCTCCTTTTTAGTGCAAGAAAGACCTGAGTGCAGAGAAGGGCCTCGCCGCCTGGAGGCCAGGTCTCGTCCATGGCAGCTGGATTTCGCCACCCCGGCCCCTCCACAACTTGTCCCCAGAGCAAGGGGCCTGGGACCTACCATATCCCCCTCGCTGGAGACTGTGGCCTCTCTGGGTGGCAGGCATCCCTCCAAACACACCCAAGGGAAGCTGACCATTTCCCCCCAATCCCCCCAACCCCGGGGCCTGACGGGTCCCCGAGCACCAGGTGGGCCGCCGGCCACACCAAGTTCTCCCCCATCCAGTGGTTCCAGGAGGGCTGCCCACCTCCCATTAGGAATGGGCTCGGGAGATGGCTGGACAGTAAAGCACCCCTTGAATAAATGCAGTATCCCACGGATACAGGAGCAGAATGAGGACTCAGTGACCCACGCCCTCCCAGTCACCGGGGCTCCTCCAAGTGGCTCATCTGTAGCAGAAATGCCTTATTTCCCTCATCTGACAGTTTTCTGTGCTTGACTATGATTGGTTAGAATGAGGGACCCAGGTGATGTCGCTGTGAGTCTAGCAAGCTTGGAGGAAGGGGGCTTCAGGTGGGTGTCCCCTCAGCTCCTGCAAGCAGCAGACGTTGCTGAAAAAAAACAAAGCTTGGCGTCACTCAGGACCAGATCCTGGGGCTCCAGAGGGCCCAGGCCTACTACCATCCCCCAGTTAGGGGGGCCCTCGTTCCCTTCTGTGAGGACAGGCAGCGGGGGTCTGCCTTCTGGAGCCTGTCTGCAGCATCGCCCCCCCAGAGTATCTGGGAGGGGCGTCCCCTGAGAAGATGCTGCAAGGAGGTGCAGGCCCTCTTACTTCTGAACTACAGCTGGGAAGGGTGGCTGGCCCCCTCCAGGCGTCGGGGACCAGTGTGGATGGAAAGAGAAAAGCTGAGATGTGCCAACAGACCCATCCAAGGACCAAGATGCTGGAAATTCCCCGGGTTCTTACCTGCAACTCACAGGACCCGCCCTTTCTCCTCCCAGCCCCACCCAAGGCAAGTTTTGGCTGCAATGGAGAGAGGTGGGACGCGGGACCGTGGGCCCGAGCTCAGAGCCCCCTCTGCAGGCAGGGGGTCGGGGATGGGGTTCTACCTGGGGCTGAGAGAAGGGACTTCAGGGGCAGAATCTGTCTGTGGTTTCGGCTCAGCTAAAACGAAAGAATGAGCAGCTGGTTTTAGATCTACCTTGGTACCCCCACCACCTGGGCAATACCCAGGAGGAGGAGCTCGGGGACGTCTCTCTCTTTCCCCATCCCCTCCTCCCTTGCCTCTGGCAGAAGATACAAAGTCCAATAGAAAAGAGATCCTGCTTTCTTTGTTCCGGGTTTTTTTTTTTTTTCCTTTAAAATCAGCTTAAGGCAAAAGTTTGGCAAAGCAAGTCTACATAAGGCCGCAAGACGGAGGACAAGGGGGGGGGTCTTTCCCCTGGAGGGGCCCGCCGCACCCACCAGGCTCATCACCAGCTCCTCCTCAGACCCTGAACCTCGTGAAGAGGCGTTTTTTTTTAAAAAAAAAAAAAAAAGAACAGAAAAAGCAGTTGTTTCAGGGCGTCTGTTGCAAATGAATGATCTTGCGAGGAGAGGAAAGGAGACCCAGGATGACACTGAGGGTGCGCGTAGGGGGTCGGTCCCACCTGGGTCTCCCCCCTCCCCGAGGAAAGCAGGTTCCAGAAGGGTGGGGGCGGGGCGGGGTGGGGTGGGGCCATCCCAGGGGCATTCGCACAGTGAGATCCGCCCCGCCAGAGAAGGTAGAAAGGTTGTATTTCGCTGAATGACAGCAGAGTCCGTGTGGGGGGTCGCTTGAGCGGTGTCCTCATCCGGCTGTCGCCCCGCGGGCGCCCCCGGCCGCTACCGATGCTTGGGCGGGATCACCACCAGCGGCTGCCCGAACTTGGGCCGCCACATGAGGACCTGAGCGTCGTTGGCGTTGGGCTTGACCAGGGCGCTGGGTGGGATGGGCTCGTTCTTGCTCAGGATTTTGGGCTGGTCCTGGGCGATGGGCTCCCGGAGCCGGGCGCGCTGGCCCAGGGGCCGGTTGGGGTTCACCTCAATGTTCAGCTGCATGCGCCAGTGCAGGGTCTGCAGGATGATCATGTCGTTGGTCGAGGTGTTGGTGGCCACCAGCCACGTGATGAAGCTCTGGTCCCGGTAGATGTTGGTCAGTTTGGCCGCGTTGCTCTCGCTGACGGGCACGGCCCACGTGACGCTGGGGTAGAAGTTATCGTTCATGCTGATGATGAACTTGGAGTTTCTCTTGGTGGGGCCCACGATGGTGCAGGTCTCTGTCGTGTTACCATACCATGGGTAGTTCACCCCGTCCGAGTCGCTGATGGCCTCGATCTTGCCTTCCTGGAGGTCCGGGAGCTCCCAGCTGGACCTGTGGATGCGAAGGCAGTTTACATCGCCAGCCAGCCAGTCCGCCAGCAGGCTGGTCTGCATCCCTTTGTCCTGGGGGCTCACCTCGGGGGAAGGGGGGAGGGCCGATAGGAAACAGACAACCCAGCATCAGGTGAGGGAATCGGGGCTCCCCTAGACCTGGCACCCCGCCGCAAAAGCCACATCCTGTTCTCTTGCATCATCTCAGATTGGTCTCCCCTTGGAAACCACTCTAGATGGGGCTGGACTTTGGGAAGCCCTGGCTGCCCCTGGCCTTGAGGGGATGTGTCCCGGGGGGGGCCTGGGGCCAGCGCACAGTAATGGGGAGCCCTGACATGTGCTGTGCCTCCCACCCCGGGTCCCGGTGGCTGGTGGAACAGCCACATGCAGCCCTGGGATTTCAGTGAGGGCAGAGGCGGCTGACCGCGAGAGGCTGGGGGTCGGGGGACTCTCCCGGACACACAGCACTCCCTGGCAGCGCAGGGCGCAGGGAGTGTCTTTCTCTTGCGTTAAGGGCTGACAGGAAGCTTCAGGGCCCAGTGGCCGTGAGGTCGGCACATCAAGAGTGATTCCAGTCCCTCCATTGACCAGCACGTGACCTAGGTCAAATGCCTGCGCTCTCTGAGCTTCGGCGTTAGCACCCGGGCCAGAGGCACAGGAACCAGTGCCCGGAGCCCTCGCTCAGACTGTCCCCTCCCCTCCACGTCTCCTCCACCGCGTGTGGGTCTGGGCTCGCTGGCCCCCCGCCCAGCGCGGCCAGCATCACGGGTAGTACCCCTTTCTTTCTGCTCATGCCCGCCTAGAAAAGGAAGCACAGTACAGCCTGAATTGCTCCCGCCCAGGAGGCCTCTGTCTCTGGAGCAGCAGAACCAAGAAAACCTAACCAGCCCATCGCAAAACACCATCCTCAGTCCCTGCCTCCAGGCCAGCTATACAAGCAAAGCCTCCTGGCCCTGCTGCAGCTGCCAGGGAACCTGCTCTTGCAGCTATAGGCCCGGCTGAGTACCAGCGGCACTTGGTCAGCCCGTCTTGCTTTCAGGGGCTCAGTCTTCCTGGGGCGGAAGAAGGCAGCTAGGCTGCCTGTGGAGTTTGGACTCAGGAAACCTAAAGTCCTTGCTCAAAGTCTCAGGCACCCTCTCACTGGTGTGACACCCTGAGCAAAGTCCCTGCACCCCCTGGGCCCCAGACTCATCTCCTTGTCCCACCTGGGGTCACGGAAGGATTCAGGCAGGAACATGCCAGCCCAGGGCAGGGCGCAGGACAAAGGCCAGTGACTGGTGTCTGCTAGGTCTGCTGTCGCCATGGCTATTGCTATAATAATAGCTCTCAGACAGAAGAGGAGACGGGCCTGTCCCAAGTCACTCTGAGGACATGTGGCTGGACAGTAGCATCCGGGGAACCCAGCCCTTAGAGACTCATCAACAGTCACCTCCACCCCACTAGGCTGATAGAGTAAGGGAAGCTGAGGGTGGGGGTCTTTTTCCCCAGGTGATTCAGCTGAGCAGTGAGACCTGGGCACCTGCCACACCAAAACTCAGGACGCTTTGCCCCCAGAATTCTGCACACCTGTGTACACCAGCAGTTCTCTCCAGAATATATATTACAAAATGCACTTTTATTCACCGCAGCACTGTTCACAATAGCCAAAACGTGGAAACAAAGCCAAGTGTCCATCACTGGATGATGTAAAGTGGCCGGTCCATTACAATGGAATATTATTCACCCTTAAAAAGGAAATTCCGACACGTGCTACAACATGGAGGAACCTTGAAGACATTAGGTGAAGTGAAATAAGTCAGACACAAAAGGACAAACGCTGTATGATTCCACATATATGAGGTCCCTCGAGGACTCAAATGCATAGAGACAGAAAGCAGGATGTGGTTGCCGGGGGCTGGGGGAAAGGCACGGGCAGTCAGGGTCCCATGGGTGCAATCTCGGTTGGGGAAGATGAAAAATTTTCTAGAAATAGACACACAACAGTGTGGATGTTTTTAATAGCACTGAACTTAAAAACAGTTAAGATGATAAATTTTATGTATATCTTTCTTGTTGTTGTTTAGTCACTCAGTCATGTCTGATTCTTTGTGGCCCCACGAACTGCAGCCCGCCAGACTCCTCCGTCCATGGGAATTTCCAGGCAAGAATACTGGAGTGGGTTCCAATTTCCTCTTCCAGGGGATCTTCCCACAGGGATCAAAGCTGCATCTCCTGCTTTGGCAGGCAGATTCTTTACCACTGACCCACCAGGGAAGCCCATGTATAACTTAATCATAATTAAAAATGCATTCCTGAGATGCATCATTTAATGTTAGCAGTTAGTAAATGTGGTCACTACTGGAGGGATAATCAGGAATGTGATTTTGCTAATTTTTCTGTTTATATCATTAAAAAGGTCACAAATTAGCGTAACACCTGTCTCATAGGCCGTCTCCAGCCCGGGGCCCTGAGCTCATCAGACTCCAAGGGAAGAGTTGTGAACCTGGAGATTCAGCTGTCCCAAGGGGATGGCCGTCATGGACCAGAGAAGGGGGTCAGGGTCCTGTCCTGAATTTCCCAGAAGCCCGTGTCCCACCTGTATCCAGCCTCCTGGAAGGCACCCACTCTACCTTCTCACTATGTTTCACTCTTAAAAATTGTTGTTGTTTTTTTTTTAAAGGCAAAAAGCCATCTCGCCAAAGGCCCCCTTTCGCTTCCTAAGAGCTGGCTTGTTTGGGGGAGTGAGGCTTGGTACCCACATGGCCCCCCTCTCTCTGTCTCAGCCCCTGACCCCAAAGCTTCAGGTTCCCTTTCCCCTACCAGCCCCCCCAAATGCCCAGGCGCTGGCTCAGTCACAGACGGGTGACTGTCCCCGTGAGCGAGCAGACAGCCGTGTCTCACGTGGCGTATTACTCAGAACCAGGGCCAAGGGCGTCTGTTTTCACATCATCGCAGGCCAGCAGAGCTAGCTCTGGTCCCCTCGGTCCAGTCTCCAAGTCGAGGTGGCACGAGAGGGCGTGGGTGAGGGCACAGTAGCTGAGTGATGTGGGCCAGCCCGGGGCCAGTATCTTCCTGGCTACCAGCTTTGGTCAAGTCACAGATGTCAGCTCCAAGCCGGTCCACTGTGGTAATCACACCCACCTTCCTCAAGGTTTCTGTGATGATTAAGCCTGTCGACACATACCACCTGGTATGCGATAAACAGCAAAACATGCAAACTCCCGGAGAACATCTGAGGGAGGCGTGCTCTCACACTAATGGATTTGCCAGCCCCGATATGACCTGAGGCCTCCTGACCTCATTTATGTTTCCAGATTATCTGGGCTCTGAAAGGAATAATTCCATACAGTTCCTGCCTCGAAGACTTCCTGTTTGTTCTGCAGGGACCTCGGGCTTCAAGGCAGACACTCAGTCTTCCGCTCCCTGCACACCCTGAGCCTTCTGGTTTGCAAGGTGAGGACAGCACAGCTTCAGATGTCACCGAAAGGTCTGGGCAAGGCTCTCGGGTCCACACAGATGCCCAGCCACCACCAGATCTAGGTGGAGGAGGGGGATTTGTGAACACGAGCAACCGCCCATCTCTGCCCCAGTGCCTCCTGTCCAGACCCCAGGGCAGGTCCTATCAGGCCTCCCACAGGGGAGCAGGGGACATGGTCTCCCCCGTATCCTCCTGCCTTTGCTCACCAGCCTACACTGGTCTTCAGGGTGACAGTGGCCACAGGAAGTGTGGGACCAGCGCGAAGTGAAAAAGTTGTTCAAAAGTTAAGAACTGCCACGTGGTGACAGTGGCCTGGCAGCAGGCCGGGGGCCCTTCAGGGCACAGGACCTCACTATGGCCACGCCCAGGAAACTGGCCCGCTTCCCGTCTCTCTCCCACCCTCATCCTGGAGGTGTGGGAAAGCAGAGGACAGCAGGCAAGTCCAGGCTTCAAGCCGGACCGCAGATGCTTTCTGGGGCCCGCGGGCAGCACATCTGAGCCAGACTCCTGAGTTCCCCTCAACCCCCGTTCCTTCTGCAGTGCCATCCAAAAGCCACTTAACACGTCTGCAGGGCCCTGCCATGGGCGCTAGCCACGCCGCTGTGGGGACCTGATCGTCAGCAATGTCAGGGGCCCTGCACCCTCTGGACGCCCGAATCCATCCCTGACTCCCCCTTCTCACCTCCAGACTGCCCCCGCACCCCCTCGCCTCATCCCTGGCCACGACCCTTCACCTCTCCCAGGTCTCCTCCTGCCACCTGCCAAGCTCTCCTCCCTGAAGCACAAGCGATCTTTAAGAACACAAATTGGATGGCACGCTTCCTTCCTCCAACCCCGTTAAATCTGCCGTGACCCCCCTCCCCACGGCCCTGAAAGTCAGATGTAGGCGAAGTCGGGCCCCAGGCGCGTGCCTGCACACGTGTACACACACACACACACACACACACACACACACACACACACACACACACACACACACACACACACACCCCCAGGCGCGTGCCTGCACACGTGTACACACACACACACACACACACACACACACACACACACACACACACACACACACACACACACACACACACGGATGCTCCGAGCAGCATGACGGATGGGAAGTGAGTCTGAAGGGGTTACAAACGGCCTTCCCTGCAGGCCAGAGAAGGGGTTGAGGCTGTGCCAAAGGGTGCCCACAGAGGCTGGAGGGTCACCCTACGGCCCCAGGCCCCGCCACCAGCCCCAAGCTGGCTCTGCTCAAAGGCCTGTGGGTAGAGAGGGAAGGAAACCAGAGGTGCCCAGAGGCCAGAGGTGTGACCCCCCTGTGACCGCTGTTTCCTCCCACCTCACCCCTCCCTGTTTGCCCGGGCCACAGTCCCAGGGCCCGCCACGCGGCGGAAAGGGCCCAACAGCACCTGTTTTAGTTTTCAGTTATAAAAGCTGTGTTTTTGTTTTGCTTTACAAAAGCAAGCCATAGAGAAGTACCTAAAGTGAGAAACGAGAGTCCTGCCTTCCGGGCCGCCCCCTCCCTCGCCAAGGGTACTCACCACATCCCACTCTGGTAAACATCCTTCTGAAGCTTTCTCCCAGCACACACCCAGTACACAGTCGAGTTTTTAGTGATGATCGCATGATACAGAATCTTGATTCGAGCCCCTCCTCGCCCTATGTAGCAGCCTCACCATCCTCTGCCCTGGAGACAGGACACTGGGGGTGTTCGTGGCTCTTTGCCATGATGGTCGAGGCCAGAGTTTCTGCCCTCACACACGTCCTTTCTGCCCCGCTCCTTCCATTCATGTATTCATTGATTCATCTGTTCAGTAGACTTTTTATGTGCTTACTACCCGCCAGGCACCAGGCCAGGGGTTCAGTTTCTGTTAAGACAGACGCCAGAACTACTGGGTTAGCCAAAAAGTTCGTTCAGGCATTTCCACAACACAAAAAACCCAAATGAACTTTTTGGCCAACCCAACACAGTGCCAGAGTTGAAGGTCCCATGTACTTGGAATTCTGAAAGCTCATCTTCCAGAAGCTGCCCACATTGTACCCCTCACACCAGGCATTACTGACCCTTTCCATTTTAAACCCAGATCCTATCAGCGGGGGGAGAAAAAGCATCTCCCCGTTTCATTTGCCACTCCCCGATCATGGCGGCAGCCGGTGCCTCCCTGCACAGCCCGAGAGACGCCAGCTTCTGTTTTCCGCCCTCAGAAAGTGAGGGTGGGCATGATCGCCAGGCGGGGGTAGGTCCAGGGGCAGTACTTTTGGGGCCGGGCAGTACTCCCGCCCCCAACTTCCTCCCACCCCAAAGCCTGGAAACAAGGACTTCCCTCTCTGGCCTCCACCACGGCCCACAGATGGGGGAGGCTGCCTTCCGGGCACAGAGAGGAAGTACCGTCCCCAATTGTTCTGCCCGGCCCCCGGGGCAGGCCTGGGCTGCAGGAAGAGGCCACGTGGTCACCAGGCCATGACTCCTGACCCCACCCCACACCTGCTGAAGCAGAGCAAGCCTCCTCGGGCAAGTGTCCTCGGGTCGCAGCAGCCCCGGCCTCAGCATCAGTGAGGACCTCGTGGAGTCCTTGGGAGACCAGAGAGAGAGAACGGGGAGCCAGGCAGAGGCCCCTTCACCCCAGCCCAGCCCTCTCCCACTGGCCTCGTCATCCTGTGACAGCTCATGTCATCCCAGGTCCAACTGCAAAATCCCTGAGAGGTCTCGTTGCCAGAGATTCCCATGCTCTAGGCAGGTATGGGAAATCCAACCCAAAAGAAGAGCACCGCAATTTGTACTGATTCCTTGCCGGGCACTGTGTAATTGATGATGAATGATTGCTAGTTATGGTAGGGATAGCAACTATGCAACCAGTGTTTTGTATACGCAGGCACTGTGCTGAGTCCTCGTCAGGCACCAGCTCATTTAGTCCCTCAACAACCCCATTCCACAGTTGGGAACAGTGAGGCCCATAAAGGTTGGGAACCTGGCCCAAGCTTGCCACACCTGTGGATGGTGGAGCTGGGGAGGCCACGCCCTGCTGGACAAGGGCATGGGCAGGTGGCATTGTCAATCCAGAGAGACCCCCATCTCTTGAGCTGTTCTCCTCCCCTCACCCCAAGCCTGCCCTTTGGCAAAACCGGGAGCCAGAGCCAGCCTCGACTTTGGCCATGGGCCAGATACCCAGGGGGCTCCAGCAGGAGGGCAAATTAGGGATAACGTGAAGCGTCCCACACACAGGGGAGAAACTGGGACTTGTCACTTGGAAGATTGTGCCAGCTGACAGGTGGCAGCTGAGGATTGCGGAGGACGGGGCTGTGGAGGCAGGCGTCTCCGACAGTTTTTTTTTGGGGGGGTAGCTTTTAAAGCAATGTGGGCTGAACCCCGAACGATACAGAATCCTCTCAAGCTGGCACAAGAAACTCACCATTTTCTAGCTCTCGTCTTTAAGCCGGGGCATTACTGGGGTTTGGCATGTGGCATTGTTCCACTGCAAACATTTCCAACCCACAATGTCATTCAAAAGGGTTCTCCTCCTGGATTAGAGATTAATTTCAAGCAGGGATAATGTTTAGGGGTATTACGGGTTTTGGTTAAGTATTTGGAATTAATATTTTTAATACAAGAACAGAAACCCTAACCAAACCTTTGCCACCTGGCCGACCCCTCCCCAAGGCCTTTAAAGCCCAGAGGGGCTTCATTTTAAGGCTTCAAATTGCCTGGGTCTAGCCCAGCAGTTCTCAATCGGGGTGACTTTTCACCCCTCCTGGGGACATCGGACAGTGTCTGGGGACATTTTTGGCTGTTAGGACGGGGGGAGGGTGGCATATTGAGTGGGCAGAGGCCAGGGACGCTGCTCAATATCCTGCAAAGCACGGCACAGCCCCCGGCCCAGCAAAGTTAAGGGGCAGCTCCAGGCAGCCTGAGGCCGCGGGTCACCCACCTCTCACCACCCCTGATTTTCCTTCCCATCACGGGGCTTAGAAAAGTGAAGAAGCCTCATAATCACAGGAGGTTTGGGATAGGGAAGATGGGAAGAGTCTTTTCATCCCATCAAAATGCTCCCATCTGGGACCTCCCTGGCAGTCCAGTGGTTAAGACTCTGAGCTTCCATTACAAGGGATGTGGGTTCAATCCCTGGTCAGGGAACGAAGATCCCACATGCTGCATAGCAAAAAAAAAAGAAAAGGAAAAAAAGTGCTTCCATTGGCACTCAAGCAGGCACAGCTGTCCAGGCTTTTTCTGGAGACCAGGGCCTCCCCACTGGCCAGAGGAACCATGCTACTTGGTAATTCGGTTTCTTAATACAGTTTTGTTGATTAATAATCAAGCAGTTTCCAACTGTGCATTTCAGCCTCAGGGCAGTCACCTACAGCTGTTCTCTCCTCGAATCCTCCCAGCAAGCCACGGACACTCTAACTCCCCATCCACAGATGGCAAAACCTAACCTCCAAGAGGCAACTTGCCGAGGCCCCAGAGCCAGCACTGGGGTCATCCTGACCCCAGAGACTGAACTCATTAATGGCCAGTCCCTCCTGCCCCTTCAGGGAGCCTCTAACTCTGCTCTTTCTCTGGGGCTGGCCCCATCTCCACCGGGACCTCAGTGGACCCTGGAGAAGGAGGTCCGTGGGACACAGGGGTCCCTACGTTGAGGCATGTTCCAAGAAGGGGAGAGAACAAAAGGAAACACATACAGAGCAAAGAAAACAGCCTTCAACCATCTGAAAACTCAAATCATGCGCGACTTACAGTGTTAACTGTTAAATTCTTAAGTCAGGGAACGGGCTCTGTGTGAAAGAGGAAGACCTGGGCCAGGGAGAAAATTCAGCACGAGGAGTCATTTACATCTGTCTGAATTCAGCCACGATTCTTTTTACAGGTCCCATCACCCACTCCCCATCTGACAGAAGGATCATCACAGTAACAACAGCGTTAAAGACAAGTCACCTGCAGTATTTACTGTGGTCTTGGCGCAGGGCCGACAGCTTGACCAATGTCATGTCCCGTAATTCAATAAGCCCATGCTGCAAGGCCTATGACTGGCCCCGATTTGCAGACGAGGAAACCGAGGGTCAGGGTGGCTAAGGTCACACCCTGGAAAGGGACAGAGCCTGGACTGGCGCCCAGGTCGGCTTGACTGCAGTCTAGGTGTGCACTCGGTTCCTCTAACCAGGAACCAAGGACTGGCACAGACAAAGGTCAGCTCGGGTCTCCCGATGCAGGCCTGCCTCCGGCCGCAGTGTCCAAACAGACTTGGAGCCACCGCAGGTAGCCCAAGGCCTTGAAGACTCAGGGGTGGGGAAACCGAGGCTCTGGGCCAGGCCCGCCCCCTCCGCCCCCACACAGCACGTCCATCTCCGCAAAACTCAGTCCCTTCAACTCTCCCCAACTTTCCTCTTCCTGGCGCTCACTGGAGGAGGACGGAACTTTCCAAGTTCAGAAGGACCCTCTGACTTCCCTATTCTTTCTCGGGAAGAAAACAAGCTTAGCCTAAGAGCCTAGAAAAACCTTTGTGTCTTGCCATTTGTCCCAAATGCCTTGCAAAGCCTGAGAATACTTTGGGCTTAAGGCTTCTAAGGGAAGGTCCACACCAAGTAACTAAGAGGCATGTTTCCCTTCTTGGGATGGAAAGCCAGCTCCCACCCCCACAGCCCCGCCTGGTTTAATAACCACTCGGAGAGTCAGACCTGCAGCATAGATGTCAGGCAGACGGGGGAGCCGATATGTCCAGATATGGCCCACGTGCCTCTCGGGGTGGCCATGGTTACACCTAGTTTTCAGTTTTTCCATGATCCTCCTGTTGCCCTTGTAACATCAGAGTCACAGCTGGAGAAGCCACAAGATTTAGTGTCCCCTCCCCACCCTCTCTAATTTCAGGTGGCCCCGGGGGTTCTTAAATCAGTTTCAAGTCTGCTACAGGACGGGGGAGGTGTGTTGCAGGGGTGGATCCCAAGAGGCTGTGGGTGAGCATCCATGGCCACTCCCAGGGGTCTAGCTGGGGGGCTGTCTGGTGCCCTCAGAAGCCTCCTCGTGCTCAGAAATGGCTCTTGTCCTCACCCTGTCTTAGGCAGCCCTTCAAGTTAAGCCACTTCCCTCTCTGTCTACCGCTGCTCTTTGCACACTCAGGGTGACCATCTCCAAGATCAGGGCATCTGCCAGGATCCCAGGGGGCCACACTGAGCACTACATTATCCTGGGGACATTCTACAGCCGGGGCTGGAGAGAAGAGGCCCGTGGGCTCCTCTCAGCTCTTAGGGGCCCCCTGGAGCCCTCTGTACACTGACGATGGAGGTTCACAGAAAGTGGCCTTCTGCCCCGGAGAGAAACACTGCACTGCAATGCAAACCGCGTTTCTAAAACCCTCTGCAACGAAACTCCGTCCTGAACAGAGAAGAGCACCCCCCCCCCCCCAGGTCTTGATGTGCCTCCGAAAATGCCGGGGGACAAGATCAGGCCCAACACAGAGCCCTGCACGCTAAGGCTGGAGGCTGTGGAGGCCCATTTCTCCTTCCCTGAGTGCCCACCATGACCACGTGGGCTGGCAGAGGCCTGAGCTGGGCCAAGCCCCAGCCCCTCCAGTGACCCGGGACAGCACGCCTGCTTTGCCAAAGAGGCTCCCAGTGGAGTGTCCCTCTGCTTCCTGGGCATCTTGTGGGGAGGGAGACGGGAACCCTGGGGGAAGAGGCCAGGGACAGTGGAAGGGAAGGTCCCAGAGCCGTGACCCCGATCGGAATCAACAGGCAAGCCCTCTAGGTCGCCTGGATGAGGAGGACTCAGAGAGCACTTCCACGTCTGCCTCATGCTTCCCTCTGGCCCTGGAGAGACCCCTCTCTAGTCCCCCACCTCCCCCTTCCCCCCTCAAGCGGCTCCCTCCCCGAAGCTTGCTCTTAAGCAGTACTCACATGCCCTGCTCCCCATACTGGTTGTAGAACTCCATGTGGCTGCACGCCTGAATCCAGCCGACTGTCCAGGTCTCCTTCTTGGGGATGGGCGGCATGACCACCTGGGCCGAGGCACGGAAGTGGGGTGTCCGGTAGCGGAGCACCACGCTGGAGGACTCATCGATGCTGGTGGGGATGGGGTCGATGGAGGCCTTCACATCGATCACTGTGATGCCTTCCCGGAAGACTCTGGCTTTGCCTCCGATGCTCTGAATGCAGCCCATGGCACACAGGACCGCTCTGATCTCCAGGGAAGACCAGCAGTCCCAGGGGAAGCTGAGCATTGACAGGATGGAGGCCGCCGGACCCAGTGCAGACAGTACAGATCTTCAATCTCAAATCCCAAGACCGATATCCATAGGATAGAAGATTCACTGAGTCCGGGGGGTTCGCATGTCACTACTGCGGGGCCACTTTATAAATAAGGATTTTGCTGCATTTCAAGGACCCTGGGTTCTCTCTTCTGCGAGCAGTGAACAAAAATCACCGATATTCTTTGGGTTAAAAAACGGAAAGTTTGGAGGTTAATGGATAAGCATGTTGTTCAGACATCCAGCCCTTCCCGTGCCTCACACGCGGGGAACGCAGCTGCGAGACGCTCCCTGAAGTCTTCGGGCGAAGAAGGCAAATGCCGGCAGACACATAAATAAGGAAGGCTGCGTCCCCTGCGCGGTGCCGCCACCCTGGCGGCCAGAGACCGACTTCCTGCCCTTCTGCCTTCCGCACGCGCTCGGGCACACGCACCCGGCCGCTCGCCCGGCCCGGTCGAATCAATGGGAAAGCAGTTTCTGTTCAGTCGGCCGAGGTCTGGGGGCCCTCTGGAGCTTCCAGGAGGGCGAGCGCCCGGCGCGGGCCGCCCGCGGGGTCCCCGTCGGCGCCCACTCGCGGGCGCGGGCCGACGCCCCCACGCGGGCGCGCCGCGTCCCCTCGCCTCGGTCGCTGTCGCCGCCCGCCGCCGCCGCCGCCGTGCGGGGGGCCCCCGGGGCTGCGCTCGGGCCGCCGCCTGCTTCGCCGCGGCCGCCGAGGACCTGGGGGGGAGGAGGTGGAAGGGACAGGGCGTCAAGGCCCGCCTCAAAGTTGAGTCGAACTTTGCTGCGGGGGACGCGCGGGGCGGCGACGCGTGTGTGCGGGGTCCGCGGGCTGCGGAGCTGACCGCGCACCTCTGGGCGGCCTCCCCGGAGGCGGCGGCCACCCCCCCACACCCGCCCGCCCCGTCAGTGGCGGCCGCAGGACCGCGCGCACCAGCGAATAATCGCCGCCCGTGACATCTCCGCTGACACCTCGCGGCCCGGAGGCGGGGTCGGGGAGGGGGAGGCCAGCACCTGGCACTGCAGTGGGCCTCGTGGACTTTTGGGTCCTGGCACTGCCCCCACCTCCTCGCCGCCGGCGCCCCTTCCCGGTCAGACTCCCTCCCGGCCCTCCCCCCCACGAGGGGCGCAGGGCCACCCTGCAGGCCGGTCAGGTCGGACGCACGCCCCTTCCCGAGCCAGGGTTCCCCGGGCTCCCGAAGGGCGCAGTGCCCCTGCGCCGCCGCTTTTATGCCCCTCTAGCCAGCCCCGAGTGGCCCCCAGATCCCCGCGCGTCCGGCGCGCTCGCCGCCGCCGGGGAACTTTGGCGCGCACGCCCCCACCCGGGCGGCGCCGCAGACTCACCTGCCCCTCGGGCCGCTCCGCGTGCCCGGGCTGCCGCCCTCCGGAAGCCCCCGACCCCACCACGGGTACGTCCTGGGGGCGCCCCCACCCCCTTTCTCGGGGAAGTGTCCTTTAGCTCTGCAGGGGTTTGGGGGCCGGCGTGGACGCTCCCCCGGCCCCCAAGTCCTCCTAGCTCGGGGCTGCCCGGCGGGTGGGGGTCGGGGGTCGGGGGTCGGGGGTGGCCGGGGGCGGAGGGGTGAGGCTCGGGGCTCTCTTGCCCCCACCCCGCTCGCCTGCTTTATTTTATGATCATCGTGAGCGTGCTGTCGCCGCTCAGCCCCGCCGCCGCGCCGCAGCCGCCTGGCGCGCCCCGCGCTGCCTCGCTCTGCTGCAGCATCGGAAAGGCAACCAGGTCAAACTTTGCAGAAACTCAGCCCCTGCGCCGGCCTGGCCCCGCGTCCGCCCGCAGCCGCCGGCCGGGAGCGCAGCGCACGCAGGGACCGCCGCCCGCTCGCCGGCCCCGCAGGGGGTGCAGGTCCGCAGGCGGCGGCGGCGGCGGGCGGGCGAGCGGGCGCCGCCTCCTCCTCGCCGCCCGCCCCGCTCTCCACCCTCGCTCCCCGCACACAGCCCGCCTCCCCCCTGGTGATCCTCTCCCCCCCACCCCTCGCCCCCCTCTCGCTCCCTCGCTGTATCTGCAGCTGCTGGGGGAGCCGAGCCTCTCCTTGCAGAAACGACATTTCCTTTTTGGCTAGCTCCGGGAATTCTGGGTAGTGTAGTTCGACTTCTGTCTCCGGCCCAGGTGGGCTGCTCCTCTTGCTTTCCCCGATCAGGGCAGGCGGAGGGGTGGGAGGTGGCCGTCGCCCCGGCCTGGACGGTTAGAGACGGTGCCGGACTGGGGGAGGGCTCCAGGGCTGGGAGGTTGGGGGCGGGAGGAGAAGGGATGAAGGTCCCTGTGTTGCTCTCTGTGCTGGGCCTCTGGGCTCCCCGACAGGTGGTCAGGGCCTGTTCGGCCCCAACTGTGATCAACACTAGACAAGCCTAGTCGTTTCATTTACCATCAGCCAGAGCCCCCTTGGGAGGCTTATCGTGTGTATTTCACAGAGCCGGGGGAATCCAAAGCTGGGAGATTTCCAAGACCTGCCTGCCAGTCCCACCCAGGTGGGTGTCCCGGCTGAGACCAGGACGTCTACGTGCAGAAGAGGTCCTAGAGGGGTTTGACCCTGGACAGGGAGGATCGCTGTTAACCTCTCTTAAACATCTTCGAACCAGGACCCACCCCCCACTAACCCCCACCTTGGAACTGCCGCCAGGGAAAGGGGGAAAGGCCAGGTGGTTTGTGACATCAGAAAACCTGGTGGCCATGCCCTTCTCCCATGACTCTGCCCACCACCAGGCACAGGGCAGGTGGGTCCAGCCAGAGCATCTTGACAGCCAGTGAGGGCAGGATTTGGAGGAGTGGAGAGTTCCCACCACTCTGAGGTCTCCTTTTTGAGGGGTGATCAGCCAGCCAAATGATCCATCTCATACCAGCAACCAGCTCGGGCCACAGGCAGGAAGTGGCCAGTCGAGGTGGTGCCCACCTGCACCCCTGCCCTTGCCCTGATGACTGCCACGGGCCCTGAGCCTAATGAGGGGTCCTCCCTTTCCAGGCAGGTCAGCTAGTAAGTGGTTTATTCCTGGTCCTGCTGACTGAGACCACGGTGTGGTGGCCCTCGGGATCTGCCTACTGCCAGGAGGGAGGAACCCCACAGGGCTCTGAGGGACCCCGTGTAAACTTCCACTTCCGGGAGGAAGCTTTTCCTGGCCGCAACCCACAGCGTCTTCTCCCTGCCGTGAACCCGTGGCCTCCACCAAACATCCTGCCCTTCTCGGATGCACCTCAGCCTTCACCCATTTCAGCTGGTGGGTGAATTATTACGCTGTTCATTTTATATAGAGATAAGATATATTAACTTTGGGGGTGTCCATTTCATCTGCCCACACCATCAGCTCCAGTGCCTAGAATACTGGAGTGAATAGCCAGTCCCTTTCTCCAGGGGGTCTTCCCAACCCAGGGAAAGAACCTGGGTCTCCTGCTTTGCAGGCAGATTCTTTACCGCTGAGCCACAGGGGAAGCCTGCACTTCTTGCTCATCTGACGTGAAAGAACAGAAATCAGAACCCTAAAGTGCCTCCTGGAGATGATTTCCAAGAGTCAAGTGTCCTTGATGGCTCTTAGAAGTGACATTACACCCTGCAGTTCTGGGCTTGGTTGACCTGGGTTCATGATGATGATAATGATGATAACGTGTGAACCACATGTCCATATGCATGCATGCTAAGTCACGTCAGTCGTGTCCAACTCTTTGCGACCCTCTGGACTGTAGCCTGCCAGGCTCCTCTGTCCATGGAATTCTTTTGGCAAGAATACTGGAGTGGGTTGCCGTTTGCTTCTCCAGGGGCTTGTCCCAATCCACGGATTGAACCCACATCTCTTATGTCTCCTGCATCAGCAGGTGGGTTCTTTACCACCACACCACTGAGCAGATATTGTCTCTTCTGACCTCCTCGGCCCCAGGAGGTGGGCTGGACAGAGAGACCCATAGGTCAGGTTTTCCAGAGTCTACATGCCCACCTAGATCTGGCCAAGTTCAAAGCCCACTTATCTCCTCCTCTAGGCATGCCCCCCTTGCCTGGGGGCCAGCCCCCTCTGAGCCCGGGTGGAAGTGACACTAGAAAACCCTGTGTCTGGTAAGTCCCACCAGAAGAGTACTCGGGTGCCCGTGGGGTGAGCGAAAAATAGAAAACACCAGACCCTCAGCCCCAAAGATGCCTCCTCTTCCACGTCACCTCCTAGGCAGTATTTTGTCTCCGGCTAGTTCAAGGGCCAGTTCTGCAGAGGGAGAGTGCAGGCAGTGTCTGGGGGCCTTTTTCCCAGGCTTTGAGCTAAGGACAGGCACCCCTAGGCCCACCTTGAGCTATGGCAGGTCTGAAAGGGCCAGCCCACACCTGCTTCCCCTGCCCCGGCTCCCCACGGGCCCTCCGAGGCCTGGCGGCTTCCCTAGCTCTCGTGCCCTCCAGCGCTCCTGCCTCTGTGCAGCCCTGCTTCCTGCTCAGCGTTTTCTGGAGTCTGTGGGTGTTGCGCACAGACCCACGGCTGTCTCAGCATATGTGAGGGCCCATGAGGCCTCCACACGAGACTGAAAAGCTGGCGTCTGCAGAAAAGAGGAAGGGGTCATCTGCTCGTGATGCGCCCAGCACCACGGGGACGCTCACATGCCCCCCTCAGACCTGTCTCCCAGACTCCGCTGCGTTGATGTCACCGGTGAAGGGGAAAGAGCAGAGGTCAGGAGGCACAACCCCATCCCCCCTCGGGGGTGGTGAACTCCCCAAGGTGGCAACTTGGGAGCTCCAAGTGCCGATGGTGGGGAGGCATGGTTCCTCAGTTCTCAGCACGTTGGCCCAGAGAGGTGAAAACCCCAAATCACACGGCAAACCAGAGGGAGAAACAACCTGACCGCACCCAGCTGGGTTTATATATATAAATACACACACACACACACACACACACACACACACACACACACACACACACACACACATTGACGACGCCAGGTCACAGTTGCGGCACTCAGGATCCTTAGTTGCGGCATGTGGAATCCAGTTCCCTGACCAGGGATCAAACCCGGGCTCCCTGCATGGGGACCTCGGAGTCCTAGCCTCTGAACCACCAGGGAACTCCCTGAGCTGGGTTTTAACCCACGCGCCAATGAGTCCAGAGCCCTCCCAGGTCCGCAGAAAGAACTGGATGCAGGTTCTCCTCACTGAACATCACTGTAGCCAGGGTCTCTGCATGCATCAGCTTCATGGCTCTCCATGACAACCCCATGAGCCGGTCCCATCACCAGCCCATTCCACATATGAGGATACTGAGGCCTGATAAAGAAGGAGGAGGGGATGGAACCCGCCCACCCAGCTCTGAGACCTATAGGCTGGCGGATTTGATGTAGCAGCCATTCTCACCAGCATTCCCTGCAGTTGTTGTTGTCCAGCTGCCAAGTCATCCGACTCTTTGTGACCCCATGGACTGCAGCACACCAGCCTCCCCTGTCCTCCACTATCTCCCAGAGCTTGCTCAAACTCATGTCCATTGAGTCAGTGATGCCATCCAACCTTCTCATCCTCTGGTGTCCCCTTCTCTTGCCTTCGATCTTTCCCAGCATCAGGGTCTTTTCCAATGAGTCGGCTCTTCACATCAGGTAGCCAAACTATTGGAGCTTCAGCTTCAGCATCAATCTTTCCAATGAATATTCAGGGTTGACCTTCTTTAGGATTGACTGGTTGGATCTCCTTGCTGTCCAAGGGACTCTCAAGAGTCTTCTCCAGCACCACAGTTTGAAAGCATCAGTTCTTCAGCACTCAGCCTTCTTGATGGTCCAACTCTCACATCTGTACATGACTACTGGAAAAACCATAGCTTTGACTACTTTGTTGGCAAAGTGATGTCTCTACTTTTGAATACGCTGTCTAGGTTTGTCATAGATTTCCTTCCAAGGAGCAAGTGTCTTTTAATTTCATGGCAGCAGTCACCATCTGCAGGGCCACAGCTGGTCCTCCAAGAGCTCTCAGTCTCAAGAGTGCAGACATCATGAGGCCAGAAAGGCATTTCACAGGTGGGAAAGTCCTTGTTTTGCAGATGGAAATGTTAAGTGCTGGAATTCCGTTGCCCTGGGAGACAGGGTTCTATCCTTAACTGTTCAGGATCAGACAGGAAGCCAATGATGAGACTTGAAATGTCCATCTGGGAGACGGGCGGGCAGGGTTGGTGGGCCGGGCAGGTGGCTGGAGGGGGACATGTCAAGAGGTGAGGAGGCTACAGGGCCCACCTGGCGTGACTGAGACATCTTACCTCTGCAGGGAGTGGGCTGGGACTGGCCAAGTCGGCACAGCCGGGGTCTCAGAGCAGGCTCTGAGCTCGCCTCCCCTACAGAGGGAGACATGGGCCCCACAAGGTCACGCAGAGAGGGCTCTGGGACTAGAAGCCGGGCCTCCTGGCCCCCAGGTCTGTGATAACCTCACTCTCTCTGCAGGGGCAAAGCCGTGTCATGGGGCCCTGCATAAAATCAGGTGCCTGGGGTGGCCGCAAATCTTTCCAGCCAAAGACTCAGGCACACATTTCTTCTAGGTCTGATCAGCTGGCCTCTCCACCATCTCAGGCCCGTGCATTCCCTCCCCCGTGTTGACCGGACACCTGGGCTGGGGGCTCAGAAGACACTGGGGAACACAGGCAGGGCCTGGACGGACAACAGACCTGCCCCCCTCAGCACTCACATCCCCGTGGGCCCCGGAGATGCCAAGAATGATGGATAGAGGTATTAACATGAATAATAAATGGTACAAATTCATGCTCGAAACAGTCATGAGTAAGTATTGACTGCTATAAATTAGGACGTGTATGAGTAAGTTGCTTTGATGTGCGTGTCCAGTAGTGAGCTTGGGGAGGGGAGGGTGAAGGATGCATGTTCCAGGGGTGTGAGGGGTGTGATGTTGTATGAGGCAGTTAGAGTATGTGGGTGACTGTGTGTGTAAATGAGTGTGTGTGACAGTGTGAGTTTGTATGTGTGAGGGTATATGTGACAGTTGTGTATACGTTGTGTGTCCAAGTGGGTGCGTGTATGAGGTGTGTAGTCATGTGAGTGACCACAAGTGGTGTGGGTGTAGATGAGATTGTGTGTATATTGTGTATGGAGGTGTGTGCCTTGTATGACAATATATGTGAGAGTGTGAGTGCAGAGGGCAGTTTGCTGGTTGTGCGAGTGTATGTCTGTGTGAGTGTGCATGATGGTGTGCGTTCATGCGTGTCTATGGGGGTGGATGTGAGCCCGTGTGTCTGTGGGTGAGAGTGTGTGTCTGTGCAGATGTGTGTGTGACGGTGAGTGTAGGGGGGGAGAACGTTTGGGGTGTGAGTGGGTGGGCCGTAGGGGCGTGTGTGAGTGTGCAGGTCTGTGCATGTGTGCGTGCTGGATGTTATTTGGGGCTGGAGAGGATCGTTGATGAGCCAGTGGGATGGACAGCAGGAAGGGTGGGGGAGGGCTTGCTTCTCCCAGCCTGGCGCGCAAGGGCCAGTCCGCATCCCCGGCTTCGCCATCCGAGCCGCAGTTCGGAGCAACAAACGCCTTCGCAGGTGTCTCGAACGCACCCCGTCCCCGTAGGAGGGAGCAGCGGCGCCCGGGTCAAGCACAGGTGCCCCGCCTCCCACCCGGTCACCTGGCACCGCCCCCCGGCGCCCCCGCCCCGCCCGGGCATCCTCGCGCGGCGGGGTGGGCATCAGCGTCCCGCGCTCCGCAGGTGGGGAGGACGTGGGCGCCGCGCGTCGGAGGCTTGTTCGGCCCGGCCCCCGCGCGCGCCCGGCCGCCGAGAGCGACGGGGACGGAGGCGTGGTCAGCAGGCTGGGTGCGGCCTCGGATCGGGTGCGGCACTGGGAGTTCTCCAAGGTGCTAAAATAAACCCAGCGAAGGATCAGGTTTCCCGACCGAAATAGCCCAGGAGCGGCCTTGGAAATGCGAACTGAGAAAGCGATCCGGGGTGGGAGCTGGCGGGGTCGGGGGAGGCGGTGATGAAAGATGCTTTTCGCAAGGCTGCCCCTCCCTACTCTCCCCTCCAGCTCTGCCTCTCCCTAAGGTGGAGCTTCTCACCCCTCCCCTCCTCTTTTTGGGGTCATCACCCCCAAATAGCCCGCCTCCTCTTGGCCATCCATCTCTGGGGGCAAGATCTGTAGATCAGAGCCCAGCCAGCCAGTCATTCCATATCCGTTTATTGAGCTCCTACCAGGTGCCAGATGGACTTCCCAAGTGGCTCAGTGGTAAAGAATCCGCCTGCCAATTCAGGAGACGTGGGTTCAATCCCTGGGTCCGGAAGATCGTTGGAGAGGGAAACGGCAACCCACTCCAGTACTCTTGCCTGGAGAATCCCAGGGTAGAGGAGCCTGGTGGGCTACAGTCCACGGGGTCGTAAAGAGTCAGCACCAGCCAGATTCCAGGCTCCCTGGACAACCTGCGCCCCCAAAGGAGCAAACACAACAGGCCCTGCCGCACCAGCTCACACGCTGCTAGGAGGACACAGGTGCTAAGCCCAGGCAGAGTAAGTAAGCCAAGGAGAAAATCAAAGGGCAGGAGAGGGTACGGGGTATCCGGGTGACGTTTGAACCCCGAGGTACCCCGCTGGCTCACTCCATGATTCAGAGAGAATCCCTTCACCTCTGAGCTCTGGTGTTGTCATTTGTGCCTTGGGGACTAAAATCCTGTCTCTGAAATTTCGGTAACAATTGAGACAAACGTTTAGTTCTGAGTCTGCCAAGGAGCAATGTTAAGTACAAGTTAATGATAAATATGCTCACTAGTAGTAGTGGATCTATCTTAAACATTTAAAGACAATGAATAGCAAGTGTCTATGATGTACAAACAGCTCTAGACCCCAGGATGTTGCCAGAAAACCTCTCCTGCCTTCAAGTGACAGGCAGTGTAGGCAGGTGGTTGGGCAAGGACTTTAGGCTGAGTCCCGAGTCACTTGATTGCACACCACAGACTGCTCTCTCAGTAATGGACAGTGCCAGAAGGAAGAAGCCATATGGACAACGGGCCAGGTGAGGCAATGGTTCGGAGAGGCCAGGTGGTCGGCAGGCATGCGGCCATCTTTGTACTTCCCACTGGCCTTGCGTGGGGAGGGGGCCTGACACATGGCAGACCCCGAAAGGTGTTCCAGGGGCTTCCCTGGTGGTTCAGTGGTTAAGACACCGTGCTTCCAGTGCAGGGGGCACAGGTTCAATCCCTGGTCAGGGAACTAAGATCCCTCCTGCCACAAAGTCAGAAAAAATAATCAAGTGTTCCAAGAGTGAGAGAGTGAATGAATGAGTGACAGATGAGACCAAGTAGGTAGGGAACAGAAAAACTGCGAGAAACAGAAAAGCTCATGGCTGGGAAGCCAGCCTTCCGGCTCAGAGTTAAAGATAAGGATCAGCCAGCCCACATCTAACTCTGGTCTTGCTTGATCAGCTCTGTGGCCTCATAGGTGATGTCACCACTCTAGCCTTTTCTTCCTCGGCTCTAACACAAGAGTGTGGTCAGACTTGCCATGTTGGCTAGAAGTGTCTCTGACCTTGTCCTGGTTTTCTGGGTCTGGGCACTGCAGTAGGTGGCTTAGGTTGACCCATCAGATTTCACGGGGTTGCATCCAAACACACCGTTTTATCTGGTACTTACTGCTGTAGCCACTTATTTATATTCTGCCTAGGTGCATAGGGGTGTATGTGTAAGGATGGCTATGCCACCTAGTACTTAATAGTTTCAAATAGTCACAAAATAGAAGCAATCTACATGTCTAAAAACAAAGAATTGCTTCCACAAAGTTTGGCCCATCCACATGACAAAATACCAAGCAGTCGTTGAAAAATAATGGGTTATCATGGAGACATTGTCAGGTCTGCATTGTTACATGAAAAGGGAGGGGTTAAAAAAAAAAAAGAAAAGGGAGGGGTTAAACGGGTATAGAAATACAGTCATGTTTTAAATGCATATTTGTTTATCTCTGCATTGGCTACACATAGATACAGTTTAATAGTTAATAGTTAATACAGTTTAATAGTTAAAAGTTAATTCTTTCTGATTGTTAAAGTAATACGTGGTTGTCATAAAATATTTCAATAATTGGAAATGAGAAGTGTGGATTCCTGTGTAACCTGACCATTCTCATATTAACAGTCATGGCACCTAGGCAATAGAATTATATATATATACACACATATATATATATATATATATATATATATATTTTTTTTTTTTTTTTTTTTTTGCAACACCATGCAGCATGTAGGAGCGTAGTTCCCTGACCAGGGATGGAATCTTACCCCCTGCAGTGGAACCACAGAATCTAAACCACAGGAACACCAAGGAAGTCCAAGGTTACACCTATATTATATCATCTGTATTCATTGAATTTATTGCTGTAAGACTGTAACATTTGACAATAAGAAAAAATAAGGCTATTGGTAAAAATACATTGCTTTGAAATCTGGCTAGTTGTTTAACAGCTATATATACTCTCTCCCCAACTATACAGAAACTATAAGCAGGAAGAGATCAATGAAAGCATCAAGTCAATGGATGGATGAATTCTAAGACGCTTGAGAAGTGGGACGGTGTAGCCTGTGGTAGGTGCTCATAAAGGGATGGCGCCTGCTTCTCAGTTGCCTGAGACAGTGAACAGGGTCACCCCAACTTACAGATGGAGGGGCAGGTCTCAGTCTGAGTGAGCCCCCTGGGGGAGAAAGAGAGGCCAGGAGTACCGGCAGGACGTGCCTGTGGTTGGTAAAGTAGAGGAAGCTGAGCTGGGGTCTGAACCCAGGGTTGACCCAATCCAAAGCCCACTTTTCACCACTCCTGGGCCAAAGTCCAGTCAGACTCCATGACCCTCCCCGGCATGGAGCCCATCGTAGCCCTGGGAACCTGCCGGCAGCTCTTGCCAGGCCAAGATGCTGACACAGGCCTCTGGATATTAATAGCCCATCTCTGGGCTGGGCTCCTCCTCCCCTCCTGAGGTCAGCTGGGATCATGCGCCCCACCCGGCAAGAGTGGGGTGAATGCCCTGGTGGAAAGCTGAGTGGGCATATCCCCGTCCCTGTGGTCTGAAGCATCTGAGTCTGGAGGCCCCAGGGACTTCTTGGGAGTTGGGCCTCACCTCTTCTGGGTTTCACCCCTCTGAGCCTCAGCTTCCTCATCTGTAAAGTGGGCATGATATCATGACTTTGCCGGAAGGTTGGTTACATGGTGTCAATAAGCTAGAACACAGAGAGACCACAGTGCACTGCCCGCTCTCCACGTGCTCTGCACCCGACTTCACGTGCATCTGTCCAGGCTCAGGGCGGGGCCGCACAGGTCAGCATGGCCACACCCAAGAAGGTGGGATGTGACACAGTCTGGGACATCCTCCTCTGTGGCTGCATGGTCTGAGTGGAACATTCTGGAAGAGAAGTGCCAGGGAATCCACAAGGAACCTCAGACTAAGGATTCCTGATGTCTGGCTTCTCACCAGCCAGGTATGGAGGAGGGGCCAGACCTTGGAGGGGCGGGTGGGTGCTTCTGAAAGAGTCACTCAGAGGGAGAGAGGTCTTTGCCTCATTTGTTAAACAGACCAGTTCCTAACCCGGAGGCTTGAAGGCTCACTCCGTGGCAGCGTAGCTGCCCTGCTCGGCACTTTACATCAGTGACGCATCAACTCACTGACTTCACAACAGCCCCTGGAAGGTGGACACTAGTATTCCTGTGTTAAGAGAGGGGAAAAAAAAAAAAGACTAGGCCCAGAGAGGCCAAGTGACTTGCTAGAGGTCCTTCGGCTAGTTGGTGGCAGAGCCCCAGGTCATCCCCCATCTGTCTGACTCTGGAGCCCCCAGGCTGGTCCCACGTGACCAGAGAGCACACACCCCACCCAGACGGCTTCCTGTCCTTGGGAGTCTGTGGACCTGCTCCCTGGGGGGCTGCAGGGTGGGCCTGGGGCTTCCCAGGGGCGGGAGGGGGCTCCATGCTCGGAAGGAATCCCATCTTCATCCCAGGCCTTGGCTGCTATAATATATCATGACACCAGGGCATTCACTTCTAACTCTGCTGGTTGCCCTAAACCAGCGGCTTCCATTTGAGCCCAGGCCGGGTCAGCCCTTAAAGGGCTGTCAGATTGGTTTCCTCAGCCAGGGAGCCCCAACTCAAACCCCGAATCCTCCAACTCAAATCCCTCTTGGCCTGCTTCTCTCTGGGTTGGCAGCCTCTCTTGCCCTTTTGGTCCATGTACCGCCATAGGGGCTCCCAGACCTCACAGCGGACAAGAGGAAGGCTCTCCCCTACACGGAAGCTCTCACCCGCTCTTCCTTCCAGGGGAATATCCCCCAGGACCCCTAGGCCAGGCCAGGAGCCCTGTTCTATGATCCTGAAACACATCCGCATGATGCTTGCAATCATTCACACACGTCATTCATTTAATCCCTGCTGAACTATGACTTTTTCCGGGGGACAGGGATGCACGTGATGTGTTCCCTTCACTACAGCTCCAAGCACCTCACGCGGCACCAGGAACTATTTACAGGTTGCCTGAAGCTGCTACCGTGATCCCATCCTCCACAAAGCTCCAGGCAGCGGAGGCCACCTCCAAGGGGCAGATCCATTACCAACCAATTCATTACCCCTCCCTCCAATGGAAATCAAGTCTTACAGATTGAACAATCCTGCGCTGTAGCCAAATTCAAGACTAATTGAAAAATGTCAAAACCCAGCCTGCAAGTTTAATGAAACGCTAGCACGGAGGGGAGGGGCTGGGCTCAGCCCCGCCCCCAGTGGACCCAGAATGACGCTGTCAGTGACGTCATCCACCCCATCAGGTGCCCAAAGAAGCCTCTGGCCTGGGCTCCGCTGTCTGGTCCATGGGACCAGATCCAAGCCATCCAGGCCAGTGGGGCAGGTGGGCCTGGCTCCCCGGGCTCTGGGCTGCTCAGAGGGAAGCTAGTCAAAGCAGAGGTGAGTCAGGGGCCCACCTCTGGGCCTCTGGCTCGGGGCACAGCCGAGGCCAGACCTGTAGGAGGACTACATTTCCCAGAGTCCCGCAGGTCCCCCCCAGAGCGAGCCATTGGGAGATTTAAATAGCCCAGGCCCAAGGCATCCAGGCCCCGGCTGTGGACGCCTCTCCGTGGCTGCATTGGCGCTGGCCGGCACTGGGGGTCTCGATTGGCTGCCCGGCTGGCACTGACATTCCCCAGGAGCCCGGTGGCAGCCGGAGGTAAACAGCCATGTGCAGGCCCGCTCTCTATATTTAACAGCTGCCGAGGAGCGGGCAGGGAGGCAGAGAGCAGGGGCGGTTCCGGGCGCTCCCGTCTTCGGGGGAGAAGGGCCTCGCAGCCAGGCTGGTAGCGGCCCTCGCCGGGCGATCGTCAACCATGCCCGCCTCCCAGAGCCGGGCCCGGGCCCGGGACCGCAGCAACGTCCTCAACCGGGCCGAGTTCCTGTCCCTGAATCAGCCCCCCAAGGGGGCCCCGGAGCCCCGAAGCTCGGGCAGGAAGGCCTCGGGCCCCTCGCCGCAGCCCCCAGCCCCTGGGGACGGGGCCCGCGAGCGGCGCCAGTCCCAGCAACTGCCCGAGGAGGACTGCATGCAGCTGAACCCCTCCTTCAAGGGCATCGCCTTCAACTCCCTGCTGGCCATTGACATCTGCATGTCCAAGCGCCTGGGGGTATGCGCCGGCCGGGCCGCATCCTGGGCCAGCGCCCGCTCCATGGTCAAGCTCATTGGCATCACGGGCCACGGCGTCCCCTGGATCGGGGGAACCATCCTCTGCCTGGTGAAGAGCAGCACACTGGCTGGCCAGGAGGTGCTCATGAACCTGCTTCTGGGTGAGTGCGCCCGCCCATCGTCCACCACCCACCCTGCCAGGCCTCGGAGAGGGAGCCAAACCCACCCCACCCATGCCCGGGCCAGCGGGGCCCCTCAGAAACCGACAAGAACAATCTAATGAGGTTAGCAGGAAGGGTGCCCCAGAAACAGGCAAGCCTCCGGCTCGGGGAAAGAGGGAGCTGAGGATATCCAGGCTGCAAGGTGGGGGCCTTGAGAATGCAGAGCCCCAGCAGCAACTTCTGAGGAAGAGCCCTGCCCTGGGCAAAGCACATTGCTGCCCCAGAAGCAACTTGGAAGGGGTGCTGGAGGCCTTGAGGGACATGTCCAGGAGTCTGGCGGGTGCCCTGGAGTAGGGTGTTTAACCCTGTCACTCCTGTCCCTTGGACTGGTCCTTGAGTTCCTAGGCTGCTTGCAGGCAGCAGTTGGGAGCTGCCCACCCTCCCCCGTCACCCTGCTTGGCTCAGGGACCCTGAAAGCCCCCCGGGATCCCTGGGGGGTGCAGGGGTCCAATCTGGGGCTCCCACCCGCTCAGGACCTCCTGGAGTGCTTACCTGCCCCTTCCCTTGGGGAGTTGCTGGAGGAGAGGACCTGGGAAGCTCTGGTTTGTTTGCAAAGTCTTTGCCACCAGCGTCTTTTGGTCGAGCACTGCCCCGTGCCAGGTGCCACGTGGGCCCATGTGGAAGGCAGGCCCTCCCCTCTACTCAGGAGGTGATGCCCAGCCCCCATCTGGCCCACCCTCCAGGTGCCTCCAGATCCCCCAGGTGCTCGGGCCCCTCTGTCGCTACCCTCCAAGCTGGGCCATGTTGACCTCCGGGCCCTTCTCAGCACAACCACCATTTGGGACACAAGTCGGGGGATGGGGGGGGGGCATGGCTCAGGCCAAGCCAACACTGACAAGGGGTGTCCCGGTACTGAAGGGGTGTGGGTTGGACCGCTGAGAACTGCCATCCAGGAGAAGTTACAGTAACTGTGAGTCTTCCCGCTCAGGTCTCAGAGCATCTGGGGTTTGCTGCTGGTGGGATGTGGGGAGAGCGAAGTAGCAGATGTTCGTGCAGGAGATGCCGGGTCTGGTACATCAGTGTTTTCTTGTTCTTGTTCCTAAATGATCCACGTTACTTGCTGTTATTCCCAAATAGTCACAACGTGGCTGCTGCCCTTACTGTTCCCACTTCACAGATGAGGAAACTGAAGCTCCTGTAAATAAAGCAACCTGGCCAAGGCTTCAGAACTTGAGATTTGCACCAAGTCCTGCCTGACGTCCAGGCCTGTGCTCTTTCCAGGCACCCTGAAAGCCCTGGGCTTGGGATGGAGGGACAGAGCACCGTGGCCCAGGTGCCAGGCCGGGGGGCTTTGGGGGGCAGTGCAGAACCGTGGTCTCGTCATCTAGTGCCCGTTGAAGACTCAGACAGAGCAGTGACTCAAGAAAACTGGGAAGGAGGGGTGTGGTCAGGTTGCCTGGTGTCCAAGGACGGGTGTGGGAAACTGTCCTTGAGCCTCTCTCTCAACCCGGCTCCCTAGAACCGTCCGCACGGTCCGTCCATGTGTGATATTGGAAGTGGTGAAGCTGTGTTGGTGACTTATTCAACACTTACTATGTGCCCGGTTTTTCATAAACCACATCATCACATGTCATCCTCACCACAACCCCAAGGGAGAAGCTGCTATGCTCCCCATTTAAAGAGGGGAAACTGAGGCACACAGAGACGCTTTGCCCTCAACCATGCGGCTAGTTAGTGATGGAGCCAGGACTGGAACTGACACAACTCTGGCTGGTCAGGATGAGGCTTCTGGCTTTTACCAGCAACCAGATTCTGTGGACACAAAGTTGTTTGTTTCATAGGACAGAGAGCAGGATTCGAGAAATCTCCCTTCTTGAACAAGAAGGACAGTTGTTTCTCAGTTTTTAAAAACATCATTTAGTGAGCTTCACTTTGGTACCAAGTACTATGCCATGAATGTCTTGTATTTCACGATGTTAAAATCTTTTTAATGATCGTATAATGTAAGTTTCAATATACCCACTACACAGATGAGTTAACTGAGGCTCAGAGGAGTCGAGGGATTTGTCCAACCCCACTTATCTGTAAGTGGTAGACCCAGGAACCAAGACAAGTCCTCTAGGCTGCAAACCCCTCGCCTTCCCGCTCACTTTTGGTCTGCAGGTCGAGCAGATCAGTCCACATTGAGGAGATACCTGCAGAGAGGTCTCCCTTTTACCAGCACCTTTCCTGGTGTATCCAGGTACCAAGACCACGGAGGAAAAAAGAACCCGGCCCGGAGAAACTGCTCAGAGCAGGCGGGGTGGTCTGTGGGCCTGCATTCTTGGTGGGGATGTGGGCCCAGGAAAGCAGCAAATAACCAAGATGGGTTGATCCCACAGCTCTGACCTGACCCACCAAAAGGGGCTGCTCACACTGGCTTCTGCCCAGGGATGACAGACCATCCTTGGGGTACAAACTGCACAGATCGGTCTATTCTTTAGTCTTTGGGGCCCTGGGCATGGGGGCAGGGGCTTTCAACCCTGGAGCTCTGAGATTGGAATGAACTTGTCCTGGTCCTCCCTCTGACCCTTACTCACTCTGGTCAAGTCAGTTCCCATCGCTGAGCCTCAGTTTCTTCATCTGTACATGGGGCATCAGGGCTGTGGTGGGGATTCAAGAGGAGCAGGCACAGTGGGTGGCAGGTGGACGTGGACACTGCAGGGCCCAGAGGGATGAGGGGTCCAGCCCGGTCCTGCCTGCCTACTCTGAGCACCAGGCATCCAGCAGAATCCTGAGGGCAGAGCCTCCATGGTACTATTGGGACCTGGGCTCTCCTCAGCCCCAAAGAGGAAAGCTCAGGAGCCTTGGGAAATGGAGCTCCAGCCATTGGACCTGGAAGAGTCCCAGCTGGGCTGGGAGGAAGTCCTCCTTTCTGCTCACCAAAATCTGCCTCCCTTGTGGGGGGCTGTGATATGTTGCACAGACTCTGGAAGCCTCAAAGCCAGAAGGGGGTCTCAGCAGCTGGCACAGGCTTGGCTCCAGAGTTGGCCGGACCTGGGTGGGAACATCCCAGCCCTGCTGTGGGAACTGGCGCAAGTGACTTGGCCTCTCTGAGCCTCATTTTCCTCATCTGTCTAATGGGTTGCTGGGGTACTTCCCTGAAGATTTATACATGGCACATACCCACGCCCGTTAATGCTTGTGGACGGCAGTGAGCATTAGCACCCTCATCACCACTGCCATCGTCAAAAGAAGTCCCAGGTCCAGGGCTGATCCAGGTTCCCTCCAAGCTCTAGGCACCTGTGACGTGACCTAATTCTCCCCTTTGTCCTCTCTCTGCAACTCCTGGCTTGATGATCCCAAAGCGGGCAGGTGATAGGGGACCAAAGCCATTCCCGTTCACCAGACCCATCCTGGTTTCCCGCTGGGCCCATCCTCAGTAGGAAATGGTTTCCATGTCTTATTTTCATGATCTATAAAATAATCTTTATTGAAATGTCCCTGATTATGAAAACTATGTTTTCCTTTTTTTCTATGTCATTTTTTATTGTGGTAAAATAGACATAACCTAGAACTTACCATTCCAGCCATTCTTTAAGTGTAACTAGTATGCAGTACAGGCTTCCCAGGAGGCTCAGTGGTGAAAGAATCCACCTGCCAATGCAGAGGACTTGGGTTCCATCCCTGGGTTGGGAAGATCCCCGGCGGAAGGAGATGGCAACCCACTCCAGTATTCTTGCCTGGGAAATCCCATGGACAGAGGAGCCTGGTGGGGCTACAGTTCACAGAGTCATGAAGGAGTCAGACACAACTTAGCGACTAAACAACAACATTCCGTACTTTTACATTGTTGAGCAACCACCACTGTCATCTCCAGAACTTGACTGTCTTCCCAAACTGAACCTCTGTGTCCATGAAACACTAACTCCCCACTGCCCCTGCCCACAGCACCCCGCACCCGCACTTTCTGTTTCTGTGAATCTGCTTCATCTCGGGACCTCGTGTCGGTGGCACTGTACAGAATCTGTCTTTTGTGTCTGACTCATTTCCCTTAGTATCCTGTCCTCAGGGTGCCTCCATACTGTAGTAGGTGTCAGCATCTCCTTTTTTAAGGCTGAGTGATACTCCATGGTGTGGATGGACCACGTGTTGTTTATCCAACGTCTGTTAGTGGACCCTTGGGTTGCTTCTAGCTTCTGGCTACTGTGAATAATGCTGCTCTGAACACAAGGTTACAAATATCTGTACATGTCCATGCTTTCACTTCTTTCGGGTGTACACCCAGGATGGAATTGCTGGAACAAATGGTAACCCTAGGTTTAATTTTTGAGGAACCCCCAGGCTGTTTTCCACAGTAGAAATACCGTTTTACATTCCTGCCACCTGTGCACAAAAGCTTCAATTTCTCCACAAGTGTTCTTGGCCAACACTTTTTTTTTTTTTTATAATAGCCGTTTTAATGGGTGTGAAAAGTGGTGTCTTATGGTGGTTTTGATTTGTGCTTCCTTAGTGATAAGTGGCGTTGAGCAGCTTTTCATTATATATCCTTACGATAAGGAGAATTCAAACCAGGACAGATGACAAAGCAAGGGAGGAATTCCTTGGTGGTCCAGTGGTTAAACCTCCAAACTTCCAGTTCAGGGGGTGAAGGTTCAATCCCTGGTCATGGAACCAAGATCTTGCATGCCTTGAGGCCAAAAAAATTTTTAATTAAAAAAAAAAAATGAGTGTCTCCCTTAAGCCCCTTCCCCAGGAATAACCGTTGCTATGGTTTAGGTCATGGGCCTCTGGATGTTTCTCTTTGCTTCTAAAATGACCTCCTGCCGTGTTTCCCCAGCTTGGCCTCATTCTCACGGCCCTTTCAGGCCTGGTGGGCCACATACCTCCCATCTGGGCCCCCCTGAATCCCTTCACATCAAGCAGGAGGGGTTCAGAAACCAGAACCAACTCCCTCAGCCTAGCATCACTCCCTGGCCAACTCCCCGCAAGCATCTCACAGCATCCCCTCCCCCATGCAGTCCCTGCTCACCCACCCCCCAAATAATCTGTTCTGTCAGCTCCCCAACCCCCGGCCCCCCAGCCCCTGCTCTGGGGGACAGCTTAGGTGACGAGCCCTCCACGAGGCTTACATAGCCTGTCCCTAGTTGATGGATATTTAGACTGATCCCAAACCCTCACTGTTGGGAGCACTCTGTCTAGAGATGCCAGCTCAGTTCCGCAGAGGGAGAACATTCCCCACCTTTCCTGCAGCTTCACGTCTCATCATCTCAGCACGGCTCTGTGAAAAGGTCCCTCCAGTTGGCCTCTGGCCACCCCCAGACAGGGTCAGGGCCCCCTTGTAGGGAGGGGAGCCACTGGGGGGGGGGGGTCCTCTTCTATGTCATCCCACTGCCCCAGCCAAACTTGGTGCCTTTAGACTTCTATCTATACCACAATTTTGCTTTCCTTGTACCCAGACGGTCTTCTGAGATGAATCAAGCCGCTTTAATATCTGGGTTCTTCAGGTGAGAATTATGGAAACCTGCAAAGTTTTAGAACTCGCTTAGAGTCATGCCGGCCAGGGGGAGTTAGGGACAGACCGGGACACTCATGTCAGCCCCCCAACCCTAGGCACCGAGGGCTGGGGCAGGGTGTCTGGCTGAAGGCAGGGCCACCGTGGTCAGGAGAGATACCATGTGTACACACACACACACACACACACACACACACACACACACCGCTCACACTAACGGAGCAGAGGTCCCAGTGCCAAACGCCCGCCTGGAGTGTTTCTGTCTCCTCTCAGGGTTTCCCTTCCATCAACCTCTCTGCTCACTGCCCACCTCCTCAGAGCTGTGTTCTTCTAGAACAGTGCACTGGTTTTTAAAATAACTAAAATACACATGACATAAAATCTGCCATTTTAACCATTTTTAAGTGTCCAGTTCAATGACCTTAAGTTATACAACCATGCCCACCACCCATCTCCTAAATTTCTTTCATCTTCCCCAGCTGAAACTCTGCACCCATTAAGCACTAACTCCCCAGCCCCCTAGCATCCTCTAATCTACCTTCTCTATGAATCTGCCCGTCCTAAGGACCTCATGAAAGTGGAATCATGCAGTATTTGTCCTTTTATAAAAATAACTTTTTAAAAACGCGCACAAGTCATGCCCCTTCACGATCAGAAAAAAAAAATGTTAATGCAGAATTACAGAAAGACAACAAAGATGAGTCTAATCCTTCCACCCACTGAGAAGCACAGTTAACATTTAGTGTGGTGCCTTCCAGACTTTTTTCACCGCATATAGACACATTTACATCTTAATTTTACAAAAACAGCATTATCCTACTGTAAATCCGGTGTGGTCATTGGCCTTTTCCACTTAAACCCCAGAGCTGTCCTTCCGTGGCTATAAATACACATCTGCTTTATCATTCGCAGCGGCCCCAGAGCGCTCTGTCGTCTAGACTTGGCCGCAGTCTGGCCCATCTGTCTCCGACTCAAGGGCATCGGGTTGGTGCGGGGTTTTCAGCATCCTGAAGGATGCTGCAGTGGACATCCTTGACCGTGAATCGTGGGGCACATCCCTAACTATTTCCCAGGGAGACAGTCCTACCCATGGAAGGGCTGAGTCAAGGGAGGCCTGCTGTAGAGACTTCTGAGTCTGAACCCAAAGCCCTTCAGAAAGTTTAGACTGATTTACACCACCCCAGAGTGCTAACTGGGCTGTTTCCCTGGTTCCTAGAGGGAATGGAATGGGGGATCAGAGGCCAGAAGAGTGGGTACCCCTCCTCCCAGCCCCAGGCAGTAAGACATGTCAGCACTGTCTTTGCTCCTTGCGGGGTCCACAGCTGCCCCTTCCCCACCCCTGCCTGCCTGCCCTGCTGCTGAACTGGCCCCATGGTGGGCATCTCAGTGGGAGTAGCCATGCTCGAGGGGCCAGGAAGGACCACCCCAGCAGCCCCCACCCCCACCAGAGTGGGAGAGAAAGTGGGCGCCAAGGCAGGTTCTTGTCACCCGCAGGTAATAGCTGTGCTTCCTGCGAGGTCATTTAGGGCATCTGAGCCACCTGCCCGGTGAGAGGGGCAGGGAGTACAGATTGTTGGTGAGGCCCAGCCCTCCCTGCAGACCAGGCAACCCCCAGAGTAGCTTCTGGAATGACCCCTGGTTCTATCAACGAAGGGAGGAAGCTCAGAGGGAGGGCTGTGCCAAGGTCATGAAATTCACAAGCAGCCGACCTTGAGGCCCGCCTCTGATCCTGGAGCCCAGGGGCCCAGCCTCTGCCCTACTCGATGGTGGTGAGCAGAGGCCCAGGGAGGTTAGGCCACCAGCCCGGGTCACACAGCGCTGCAGTTCTGGCCCCTGAACTTGCTGCCAAGCGGACCTGTCCCCACGGGGCGGGGAGCCCTGCCTCCCTCCCGGTCCAGAAAGAAATATAGGTCAGGGACCTCAACCGGCCGTGTGAGCAGAATTTACGGAGCCTTGAGTGACGGAGCCATTTGCTTCTATTTCTGGGCGCCAGGGTATGTGCTGACATGTTAGAATCACAGCCACAAGCGGGCTGGCCATGGTGCTGGGGGAGGGGCAAGCAGCCTGGGGGGGCAGTGGGAGGAGCTTGCGGGGAGGCCCCAGGGCCATCGGCCCTGCTGGGGAGCCGTCCCCCACAGCCTCCCCACACCCACCCCTCAAAACGCAGCAGCAGCAGTAGTAGGGGAGAGACCTCAGGCTCACCACACCTGTAAAGAGGGCCCCCTGTCTAACTTACTGCCCCCGCCCCGTCATCTGGCACCCTGCCAGCCTGGTTCACCAGCCCCAGGCCTGGCCCTTGCCTCACATATTCAGGAAGCAGTGGGACCCAAGACCTACAGGTCAAGAGAATGAATGAAGGACCCAGAAGGCCCAGGGGGGAAGGGCAGTTTTCACTTCATTGGCCTCAAGGGACAGAGGCAGCCTAAAATAGCAGATTTCCAAAGGCCCAGATGTGGGCACACAGCCAGCCTCAGAAGCCTCTCGGGGGCCGGGGGAGGGTCCCCCACTTCCAGTGGCCCCAGTGACAGCCATGGGGCTACTTCTCTCGTCCCTTCATATCCTGAGTCTCTGTGGGTACGTACTGTTCAGTCGCTCAGGCATGTCGGACTCTTTGCGACCCTGGACTGCAGCACGCCAGGCTTCCCTGTCCTGCACCATCTCCCAGAGTTTGCTCAAACTCACATCCATTGAATTGGTGATGCCATCTAAATCCTCTCATCCTCTGTCATCCCCTTCTCCTCCTGCCCTCAATCTTTCCCAGCATCAGTCTTTTCCAATGAGTTGGCTCTTCGCCTCAGGTGGCCAAAGTATTGCAGCTTCAGCTTCAGCGTCAGTCCTTCCAGTGAATATTCAGGGTTGATTTCCTTTGGGATTGACTGGTTTGATCTTGCAATCCAAGGGACTCTTAAGAGTCCTTCAGCACCACAATTCTAAAACATCAATTTTTTGGCGCTCAGCCTTCTTTATGGTTCAGCTCTCACATCCCACTGATACATGACTACTGGAAAAGTCATAGCTTTGTCTTACATTGGGAAAAAATGTTTTGCTGCTAAAAAACGTTTGAAAGGTGTGGGTCTAGCTCAACTCCTGGCCCATCGGTCTCGACAGTCCTCGAGGAGAGCTGGGACACCTGGCCTGGGGGCGGTGGGCGGCGAGGCAGAAGCCCACCTGGCCTCCAGCCTCCACATCAGGCTGAAACCCTGTGCCCAGCTCCCCGGTCGCAGGCAGCCCGGGGAGGAGCAGATGCTGCACCCCGCCCCTCCTCCTGGAACCCAGAGGCTTCCTCTGGGCACCTCTGCTGAAGTTCACACTCATCTGGGAAAGCAGATTCATGCCAGCGAGAATTTGCCAACTTGCTGAGCCCTGGTTTTCAGCTGAGAAACTTGGTCACTAATTAGATAGACAGCCCACACGGCTCAGACTATAAAGAATCTGCCTGCTATGTGGGAGACCTGGGTTCAGTCCTTGGGTCGGGAAGATCCCCTGGAGAAGGGAATGGCAGACCACTCCAGTATTCTTGCCTGGAGAACTCCATGGACAGAAGCACTAGGAGCTCATCTCATCCTGCGAGAACCCTTGTTACAGGTGGGCAGACTGAGTCTCCAACAGGTGAAGGCACTTGATGAGCCGAGGAGCTGGGACTTGAACCCCACCTGTGACTCTGAAACCTGCAAGTTTAACCCCTTTCCTGTGAACTGCCTCCACCGCAGGTGGAGACAGCCTGTCACGAGGTCAGGGAGTGGCCTTTGGGCTGGAGAGGACTGGCTGCCTCCTCTCAGCCTGGCCTCGTCCCTCCGCTGCTCCGTTGGGCTCAGGGTCCCCCGGGGTCAGATGCCACCACCTTCCTCCAACTTCCACCTGCCCTTTTGGTCCCCTATGTCCTGCTGGGACTGTGGCCCCCATATCCTGTGGGCTCCAGATGCTGCCAGCCTCGACCTGGGTTAGCAGCCTGCATGCTGGAAGGTCTGAGTGCCTGGGAACAGGTTGCCATGGGAACACAGTGTGGAGGGGGCGGGGCATGCAACTGGGAACACGGTGTGGAGGGGGCGGGGCATGCAACAAGGTGGGCTCCCTCCATTGGGTTCCTCCCCCCACCATGGACCAGCAGCCTCTGCATCCATCACTTCATGCTTCTGCCCCCTCCCTGGGTGGTCCAGGATGGGCAGACATCAGCTGGCCCTGTGGCTAAGGAGAGGGGCAGACCCTGGGGAGGCCAGGGCTTCAAATCCCCAACCAAGAGCCCAGACTGCAAGCAGCAACCCTACAGAGGGCAGGGAAAAAGGAGTCCTGCCCTGCCCAGGGAGCACCGTGTTAGTCCAGCCCAGGGACCGCCAGATAAATACCCCGGGGCACCCCAGACGCTGCAGCTGGGCCAGTTTCAAAAGCAGGTTACAGAACTGTGTGTGTGGAGCACGTTACAGCTTTTATTAAATCAATGCTCTGTAGGTGGAGAGAAGGTTCCGGGATGGTGGCTACCTCTGGGTGGCAGAATTACAGGCGATTTAAAAATTTATTTTCTCTCCTGTTTTGTAAGTTTTCTACAGTGAACATCAACTGTGCCATTTTTTTCCCAAAGATTTTTCTTTTCCCGTTTCTGAACAAGAACGACTGCAGGGCAACACTTTTGGTATCTCCTGTAAATTTTCCAGGAAAGCCACAAGCACCAGGCTGCCCTGGTCTGTCGTTTGGTACTAATCTTCCACCCTTCTCTGGCCCTCCCTGTGTGCCAGACACTGGGGGGACCACCTCGTCCGGTCCGCTGGGACATCCCTGTTTGAGTCCTGAACCTCTTATGTCCCCCAAGCCCTTCTGTCCCAAGCACACCCAAGACAGTCAGTCACCCTACAGGCACCGCGCCACACCTCCTCTGGAGGCCAGGTGGTTGTGATCTTGTCTTAGAGGTGAGAGAAGTTAGGTGACTTGCCCAGGATCACAGCAGGCTTCAAGGTTGGGACTCAAACCCGGGTCTCTGGGACACTTGTGAGCCCCCACCTTGGCTGCCTGGGTGAAACCAGGGCCTTGGCTTGGGGCCTTCGGCTAAGGGCCCAGAGAAGCAGAGCACCCTCTCCAAGGCCACACAGCGGGGTGCTGGTGGGGGCCGAATGGACAGAGATTCGTGTCTCCCCCAAGGCTCCCCAAATGGGAAAGAGCCCACCCCTCTGCCCCAGGCCAGGACTCAGCTAACATGTGGAGACCTGCCCTCCTGTGTCTGATGCTGGGCAGAAGCCAGTGAACAAAACAGACACGCTTTGGCCCCGCCTCCACGAAGGGATGATGTGAGGGAGGGAATGAGAGCTCATGCGGAGCTGCTTACCGCAGCACCCAGTGCGGTGAGGCCTTAGGATGATGGAGAGGAAGTCAGCGGGAGGGGAAAGGGAACATCCAGACAGAAAGAGGAGCAGAGTAGGATGCTCAACCTCCAGGGCTCCATCTTGTCCCTGTAATGTGAGGGCAACAGGGCTCCGCTGCCATGGGAAACAGTTTGGTGGCTTCTTGGAAAGTTACACGTCGTTCCTGCATGATTGGCGGGCTTCCCTGATGGCTCAACTGGTAAAGAATCCCCCTGCAATGCGGGAGACCTGGGTTCGATCCCCAGGTTGGGAAGATCCCCTGAGGAAGGGAAAGGCTACCCACTCCAGTATTCTGGCCTGGAGAATTCCACAGATTGTATAGTCCATGGGATCGTAAAGAGTCAGACACGACTGAGCAACTTTCATTTCACTGCATGATGGAGCAACTCCACCCATAGGAATGTGCCCCCAAAGAACTGCAAACAGGTTCTCAACCAATCCTCGTCCACAAATGTTCATAGCCACGTTACTCACCACAGCCAAAAGGGGCAGACCACCCAGTTGCCACCAACAGATGAATAGATTAAAAAAATTGTGGCAGGTCCAGAGAATGGACTAATAGGCAGCCATAAAAAAGGAGTAGAAGTTCTGATACCTGCTGCAACATGGATGGGCTTCAAAAACATTACGGTACGAGAAAGAAGCCAGACCCGAAAGGTCGCACATTGTACAACTCCATTTGTATGAAATGTAGGGAACAGGTGAATCCGCAGAGCAGAAGGCAAATCAGGGGTTGCCAGAGGCTGGGGGAGGGAGCATGGGGACCGATGGCTCGATGGGGCCTGGGTTTCCTTTTGGGTGACGAAAGCGTTTTGGAACTCGATAGAGATGGTGTTCGCCCAACGTTGTGAACCCACTAGACGCTGCTGAACTGTATCCTCAAAAATGGTTAATTGTATTAATAGTTACTGTTAGTTGCTCAGTCGCGTCCAACTCTTTGCCATAGCCTACCAGGCTCTTCTGTCTGTGGGATTCTCCAGGCAAGAATACTGGAGTGGGTTGTCATTTCCTCCTCCAGGGGATCTTCCCAACCCAGGAATTGAACCCAGGTCTCCTGCAGTGTAAGGGGATTCTTTAAAGTCCAAGCCACCAGGGAAGCAATTGTACACATGAATCTCACTTCGACTTAGAAAAGATGGGTATGGTGCCACGCTGCTCCTGGGACTGGAGGGGACATCAGTGAAGTTCTTTGGGAAACACCGGCAGCCCAGGGCCCCTTTGGTCAGGATGAGATTCCCCAAGGTGCCCGCAGTGGCCCACGAGACCCCTGCTCACCACTCTCTCATTCAGCACCTTTACCTGTCCGAACATCCCGGGGGGGGCTTTGCTAGTGGCTCAGTGGGAAAGAGCCCACCTGCCAATGCAGGAGATGCAGGAGACGCAGGTTGATCCTTGGGTCGGGCAGATCCCCTGGAGGAGGGCATGACACACACCCCGGTATGCTTGCCTGGAGAATCTGATGGACAGAGGAGCTTGGCGGGCTTACAGCCCACGGGGTAGCAAGTGTCAGACATGATTTAGGGGCTAAACCACCACCGCCACATCCCAGGGAAGTGTGTCCCAGGGAGAGGGAACAGCCACAGGCGAAGGCCCCGAGGTGGGAGCCTTGCTGGGAGGTCCGAGTGGCCCCAGTGAGGAGGGAGGAAAAGTGTGGCGCTGACGACCTGGGGGCCCCCTCTCTCCCGCCCGCAGCCCTGCTCCTGGATATCATGACGGTGGCCGGCGTGCAGAAGCTCATCAAGCGGCGCGGCCCGTTCGAGTCAAGCCCCAGCCTCCTGGACTACCTCACCATGGACGTGTACGCCTTCCCCGCCGGGCACGCCAGCCGCGCGGCCATGGTGTCCAAGTTCTTCCTGAGCCACCTGGTGCTGGCGGTGCCCCTACGCGTCCTGCTGGTGCTCTGGGCCCTCTGCGTGGGGCTGTCGCGGGTCATGATCGGCCGCCACCACATCACCGACGTCCTCTCCGGCTTCGCCATCGGCTACTTCCAGTTCCGCCTGGTCGAGCTGGTATGGATGTCCTCCAACACCTGCCAGATGCTCATCTCTGCCTGGTGAGCCGCCCGTCTGCGGGGTGGCCCGTCGGAGGACACGTGGCTGGCAGGGGAGGGGGGAACCGAGCTGTCCCAGCTCATCCCCTCACCCCCATCTTGGTTGGAGGCTGGTGATGTCCAGTGGGCCTGCCAGTGATCGTCCTATCCCTCCCACTGTGCGGGGCGCCCCCTGACCCCTTAATCAGACTCTGAGTCCCTCTGTAGATGGGCTGGGGCCCAACTGTGGGGACAGCCCTGCTGGGCTTCTGCTCTGGAGGGTACCAGGCCAGAACCACGCGGGGGGCCAAGTCTCGTCTTGTCCTTTCCTCACCACGACCATTGAGTTCCTGGCTGTGCCCACCTCACCACAGCACGACGCCCGATGAAATACCCACAGCCCACCGCCCAACACAGGTGCCATTGCCATTAGCGGTCACCGACAGCTTACTTAGAGCAGCGCTTTCCAAAGGGCGCCCCACCGGACACCAGCCTGCAAGACGCCTTGGGAAGAAAAATGGTCTTGTGGTCAAACAAATTTGGGCAATGCTGCATACACACTGGACGTCCACAGGGGCCGGGACTGTCATAAAGGCTCTGACAAGTCCTGCAGAAAAGCTTCTTGTCAAACCTTGTTTGATCCAAGTTTCCTAAACTTATTTGACCACAGAACCCTTTTTTCATGGAACAGCTAGGAACCCTCCAAGGAACTGTGTTGCTCCAGGGGTGTTTGGGGAGACGCTGCCCAGGAGCAGAAGGGCCCGAGGCGTGAGCTGGCCTCTCCCGGCGCCAGGCCCCAGAGCCCGGGGAGACCAGCTGTCCGGGCCGCTGCCCGCGGAAAGCCTTGGGCGGCGGTGCTGCTTTGGCCCCCAGGGGCCGGACTCCGTGTGACCTAATAGGTCGTGTCCAGGTGAGGCGTGCCGGATGTGCAATTCACGTGACAATACAGATGACGTGCAGACATCTCGCCTGTGTGGGTGTTTTTCCGTCTCTGACGCAAGTTCCCAGGTGGGAGAGTCCCTGTTAACTTGGGGGTAGGAGCCGATTCCTTTACCCCAGTCAGGCCCCAGGGTCAGCTGGGCAGGGAGCAGTGGGCTCCTAGGGCCGGGTTGCCCTTCCCCCTGAGGTCCCTGCTAGGGCTCCCTCCATCCCCAGGCCCTGCACTGGCCACTCTGCCCCGGGGCCGGGTTCTGATCAGTTTGGGAAGCCCCCACCATGGTGCCAATGGAGATCTCCCCTGGGGCCCAAGACCCCCTCACCCCCCGCTGGCCAGGACCCTGCCCCCAAGGACGTGGTCGGTACCAAGACAGGGGAGGCAGAAGGAGGTAGACATCAGTGCCGACCGACCCTGGATTCCTGTCCTGGCTGTTGTTAACGGAAGAATCACGGGCCAGCGGCTTAAAACCACCGTAGCATGCTGTCTCTCAGTTCCGGAGGTTAGGAGTCCAAACTCAAGGCGTCGAGAGGGCCACGTTGCCTCTGAGACTCCGGGTAGAATCCTTGCCCACCTCTTCATGGTGGCTCAGACCGTAAAGAATCCGCCTGCGATGCAAGAGACCAGGGTTCAGTCCCTGGCTGGAGAAGATCCCCTGGAGAAAGGAATGGCCACCCACTCCAGTATTCCTGCCTGGAAGAGTCCATGGACAGAGAAGCCTGGTGGGCTACAGTCCATGGGGTGGCAAAGAGTCAGACACGACTGAGCGACTGACCCTTCACTTTCACCTCTTCTGGTTTCTGGTGGTGGCTACGTCACTCCATGCTGTGCCTGTCATTTCGGGGCATTCTGCCCTCATCTGTTGTCCGTCTTCTCTGTCTGTTGGACTAGGGCCCGCCCCACTCAGAATGGCCTCATCCTAACTTACATCTTAATCATGTCTGCAAAGGCCCTTTCCAGCCGTGGTCACGTCCGTAGGTGCTGGGAGTCAGGATTGCAATATCTCAGGGAGACACAATTGAACCATGAGAGGCAGGATCCTCTGGGGGAGAGACAACTTCCTCTCCCTGCCGCCCCTCTGGGAGAGGACAGAGATGTGGCCCAAGCCCATCTAAGGGACCAGCTGCAGCTGCTGAAGGGCCCAGAGCACCACCCCCTCTGCCAGGCCCAGCCCTCCAGCCTGAATACCTTCTTCTCCAGCGGCAGATCCCACACCCTCAGGGGTCACGGTCCCCCATGGCCAACCCCTGCAGGAGGCCCCAGGCTGCCCCTGCTCACCCTCCCAAGGCTTCTCTCTGGAGCCTTTTCATCCAGACCTGCTGGGGGGGGTGCAGGAGCTCTGCACCTAGTCTTTGCCCTAAAGGAGCTCAGGGAGGCCAGACTCGGCAGGCCACCATGATGTCATTGTTGTTCAGTAAGTAGCTCAGTGGCATCCGACCCTCTGTGATCCCATGGACTGCAGCATGCCAGCCTCCCCTGTCCTCCACTATCTCCCAGAATTTGCTCAAATTCATGTTCATTGAGTCAGGGATGCTATCCAACTATCTCATCCTGTGATGTCCCCTTCTCCTCCTGCCTTCAATCTTTCCCAGCATCAGGGTCTTTTCCAATGAGTCAACTCTTCATATCAGGTGGCCAAGTATTGAAGCTTCAGCTTTAGCATCAGTCCTTCCAATGAATATTCAGGGTTGATTTCCTTTAAGATTGCCTGGTGTGACTCTCAAGAGTCTTCTCTAATACTGCAATTCAAAAGCATCATTCTTCAGCGCTCAGCCTTCTTTATGGTCCAACTCTTACATCCATACATGACTACTATGATGAAGACCCTCAACTTCCAATCTTGAATGCTGGCTGATCCGGGATCTTCAAAATACATTCTGCCTGCTCCCACAGACGCTCCTGGGCGGCGCGTCCATGCGATGCTGAGCAGAAGGGGTGAGGGTGGCTTCCTTTGCCCCTCGCCCCCACCCTCAGGAACCTGGGAGCCTGTCATCGGGTCAAATCTGGCTTCAGCTTTGGACAGGGGACACACTCCGGCTGTGCAAGGCCCATGCCTCCAATGGGCCCCCAGGGCCTCTGCCTCTGCAGGGGTGCACGGTGGCCTTTAGAGTCTTTAGGATGAGGAGGGGTTTTCTGAAGAACGGAGGGCTCTCAGCAGACCCCCTAGGCTCAGGGTGGGTATTAGAATCCAAGTGCTTAACAGACAGTTAGGAGGACAATCTCCCTGGAGAGGCAGTGGGCAGCTTGCCCGGGAGAAACATCCTGTCCTGCAAAGTGTTAGCAGCACTGGGGGCTCGGACCAGGGCCAGCGCTGACACAGCGGTCACCTCTCCGAGCCTGGTGTCCTGAGCTATCAGACGGGGCTGATGGGGGTCCCTGTGGGGTCGTGTGTGACTCAGGGGTGCTCCCCACGAGGGGGTGCCTGGTGCAGCGTCCACCCTGCCATCCCAGAAGGATCCCGCCGGCCGGGGGGAGCCTGCAGGCCCAGAGCCAGGGATGGGGGGCAGGGAGGGGCCTGTGACTCCTTCAGGGACACCCCTTTCCTGGAGAGACGCAGAGTGTGTGTGCTCGCTCATCTGTGGTTAATGCACTTCAGTGATCGAAGCCAACAGCGGCTCTCACTTTCCTCTGGTGAATTATAATATTTGATTCTTCATGGTAAGCCCATTCTGCACACCTGGGATAAACCCTACGTGGCATTACCCTAGCCCTTTCTAAATATCACTACGTTGGGACTTCCCTGTGATCCAGGGCTTAAGACTTCACCTTCCAATCCAGGGACTGCGGTTTTGATCCCTGGTGGAGGAGCTAAGATGCCACATACCTTAGGGCTAAAGAAACCAAAACATAAAGCAGAAACAATGTTGTAGCAAATTCAGTAAAGACTTAAAATGGTCGACATAAAAAAAAATCTTAAAAAAATAAATATCACCACATGGGGTTAGACAAAGATTCTGTTGGGACGTCCCTGGTGGTCCAGCGGTTAAGATTTCATACTCCCAGTGTAGAGGACACAGGTTCGATTCCTCTCAGGGGAGAGGGGAGAGCTAAGATCCCACATGGCTAAAAAAAAAAAAAAGAATTTGTTGAGAATCTCTATCCACAGGGGATGTTCATGTTGTTTCCTTGATTTGTTTGTGCCCACTTCGGTTACCAGGGTGAAGTCTGTATAGAGCCGGTATTATCTCTTTTTTCACTCCTCCGCCTCTGTCCCTCATTCCTAAGCTCTCAGAGATCAGCCTGTCCGTGGAACTGGCATTCGAGCTCATGACTTGGGGTGAGGCGAGGAGGGGGTTTAGGCTTCCTAAGTCCTTCACCTGCCTCATCTCGCTGATTCCTCGTCATGACCTTGTCCCTACTTCACAAGTGAGGAGACTGAGGCTCAGAGAGAGAAAGTCCTTTCTCCAAGATCACTCAGCTAGGATTTGGCAGTCAGGATCAGAACCCCAGTGGCCCCAGTGGCTTCGGAACAGAGAACCCTCTGGAAAACAGAAACACAGGGCACCCCACCAACCTTGGAGTGAGGCTGGACTGGTGAAGTGTCGGGCACAGGGGTGGAATGGCTTTTATCATTCTTTTTTATAAAAATATATATATATTTTTTTATTTGGCTGCAGCAGGTCTCAGTTTCAGCACGCAGGATCTAGTTCCCTGACCGGGGATTGAACCTGGGCCCCCTGCATGGGGAACTCAGAGCCTTAGCCACTAGACCCACCAGGGAAGTCCCAGCTTTTTCCTTTTTGTAACAGAGAAGCCACTCCCACTGTGCCAGACGGCCTTCTGTGTTGTCTTGGCTCACCCTTGGCCAGACCCTGTGGGTCCCGTCCAGACCGGATGTTGGATAAGACGGGAACACGGTCCACCAGCCCCAGTGTAGCCACAAAGCTCAGCCTTAGTGTGGTGTGTCCTCCCCGCGTCCCCATGCCCACCCCCAGGCCTGCGGGCCCCCACCTGCCCCTCCTGGAGCCTGGAGTTGGTCCTGAACTTGCCCGGTGCCCTCCTGCCTCCCGGCATCACCCACAGCTGTCATGGACAATGTGATCACTTCCCAGAACACAGAAGTCCACCCGAGTTTTTTCGTCAAGGTCACTGGGATGGTGAGCCAAGCGGGGCTTGGGGACAGGCTGGGGGTGGTCTGGGCAGGGCAATCTTGAGGAAAGAGTGCACACCTGGGAGCCTGACCCTAAGGGCCCTAAGTCACTGAGCCCTTCTGAGCCTCAGCTTCCCCCTCTCTAAAATGGGGATAATGCTTACCTTGCCTAAAGCTGGAGCATCCAGAGCTGCGTGGTCCAGGCTGGCACACGGAAGGGTTGAGAAAGGAAGACACGCCCCTCAAGAACCATGCGTCCCTGCTGGGCACTCAGGCACAGGGCTACCTCTGGGGATCGGATGGACTGGAACCGACAGATGGGCACCTACCCATGTCCAGGCCGGCCCAGTGGCTTCTCTTCACAGATGGGGGTGCTGAGGCCCAGGAGGGGTGTCCAGCCCACACCAAGTATGCAGGCACTATCCAGCCTGCCCTGAACCCCACCACCCACCCCGCGCTCCCCGGCTTCAGGCTGTGGGTGGGCGAAGGGCGTGTGAACTGACCCCTCCCACCCCGAGCCTGTCTCGTTCCTCCTCCAGGCTGCCCAGACCCTCCTTCCAACAGAGCTGGGATTTAGGGCTGAGGAGGTCACCCCTGACCTGACTCTGCATCTTTGTAGGGTCTCTACTGGACTCCACGTTGTCAGAATAAAGAACAGTAAGTTGGGGTTCTGAAGACCCCTGACAGCTATGGCCTGGCGATGGCGGGCCTGGCCTGGGAAAAACCCACTGCCGAGAACATGTTATCATGGGTGTTAACAGGCTGAACTGTGCCCCCTCCCTGCAATTCATACATCGAAAGCTTAACCCCCAGGACCTCAGAATGTGATTCTATTTGAAGACAGGACCTTTAAAGAAGCAATTAAGTTAAAATGAGGTCATTAGGATGGGCCCTCGTCCAATAGCACAGGTGTCCTTATAAGAAGGAAACTTGGACACAGACATGCAGAAGGACGACATGTGAAGACACAGGCAGAGGACAGCCCTCTACGAGCCAAGGAGAGAGCAAGACTGTCAGTCGCTCAGTCGTGTCCGACTCTTTGCGACCTGTGGACTGGAGCCCACCAGGCTCCTCTGTCCGTGGGATTTCTCAGGCCAGAATATTGTAGTGGGTTGCCATTTCCTTACTCCAGGGGATCTTCCTGACCCAGGGATCGAACCCTGGTCTCCTGCATTGCAGGCGAACTCTTCATCATCTGAGCCACCCGGGAGAGGCCTCCATCGTGGACTTCCAGCCCCCAGGAAACTGAGGGAGAGCATTTCTGTTGTTACAGCCACCCAGTCTGTGGTCCCTTATGGTGGCAGCCCTGGTTTATCAGGTCAGCTGGCCATCACCTGTCACCACAGGAAGAGCGAGAGTGGGACCCAGGCCGGGTGAGCTGGGGACAGGCTGCGACAGGCCGCTTCTGGGCGACGTGCGGAGACCACTGAACTAGGGGCTGCCCCGGGGGCGCCGGCACCTCCCAAGACACTGTCACCGTGTCCTGAGCCCCTGCCCGGGGGAGGCCACTTCCCGGCCGAGGCAACTGGTCCAGTTCAAAGTCCCCGGGTCCCAGCCCCTGCCCTGCCGGGAAAGCTCCAGAAGGGGCAGGAGAAGGGGACGGCAGGAGCTCGAAAACCATACGAACTCCGGGATCAGCCGCCATCTGGCTCCAGGAAGAGATGGAACATCTGGCCGCAGCGCTGGGCCCGGCATTTATGTAACCCGCGTGCAGACACACGTGGCCCGCCAGGCAGGCGGGCGAGGCTGGGCCCCGGCCGCGCTCCATCTGACCTTCCCTTCGGGAAACGGGCCTCGCAGGGAGAGAGGGCTGTCGTGAGCCTGCGATGACACCAGGCTGGCACGGGCTGACAGCCAGGGAGCCCTCCCCACGCACCCCAGCCCCAGCTCGGACACACACGCGCGTGCGCAACACACGCAGGCTGGCTGGCTGGCCTCCACGTTCTCACATGTACAATTGCGTGCGGGAGATCTCCAAGCCTCCTTTCAGTTCTAATGTTCTGTAACGTGCGCGTCAGTGGACGCTCCAACATCGGACACTCCATGTGCTTGGGTATCACACATGTGCATGCAAAAACACGCATGATCATCTTTGCACACAGATACATTTATACATTCACTTCCACATCCCAAACGTTTCATAGCCATGTACCGGCTCAAACACACGGTGGAATCTCCCTACACCTGCCTTCTGGTGTGCATACCTTGGTGACAATGTACACACCTGGCCTTGCATACGTTTATACACACACGTGTGTGCTCCGGCAGGGTGTACACACTTAACCACATGCAATTTCTCTGCATGCCATTGTTGACAGGTATCAGGCCCACCAGATTAAGCAAATAAAAATAAAGGGATCAGGGACCTCCCCAGTGGTCCAGCGGTTAAGAATCTGCCATCCAATGCAGGGGACACAGGTTCCATCCCTGGTTGAGGAACTGAGATCCATAATGCCGCGGGGCAGCTAAGCCCACACACCACAGTGAAGGATCCTGTATGTGCCAGCAAAGATTGCCGTGTGCCAAAACTAGGACCCAACGGGGTCAAACACATTAAACATTTGAATAAATTCTATTAAATCTTTAAAAAAGTGTTTTTTTAAATAGAGGATTCAATCTTTGGGATATAGTGATACTCAAAAACTGTTCATTTATCTGATATATCTAACCAAGGTGTCTATTTAATCTGGCAACCCAACCCTAACATTCTCACACACACACACACACACACACACATGAATTCATGAGGTCATCATGAGGCCCAGCCCAGGACATGCTGTTTCCCTGGGAGACCTCCTATAGACCTTCTCTGAATTTGGTCATTAGAGCCCAGCTCTGGCCTCAGCAGAGCTCCGGGCCCCCAGTTAGAGCTTTCAACAACCTAGCCCAGGACCCAGCTTGCTAGTGGGAAGAGGCAGGGCTTCCAGCAGGAGCAGGGGGCCGGCAGGGGCGGCTTGCTAGGACCCTGGGAAAGCTCCTCTCACCAACAGCCCAGCTGTGAGATCTGGCAGCAGCGGCCAAGACCTGGGAACCCCACCCGAGCCGGGTTATCGTGGGGCCGGGCCCCGAGGAGGGATGTCCAGCCAGGGTCAGAGATGCAACGTGAGGCCCTGAGGCTGGCTTGGCCACAGCTCCATTCCGGGGCTGCTTCTGCCGCTGGGAAACGAGTCAGGGCAAGGGGGTCTTGAAATCCTGTTTCCTCCGCTTAAGTTCCTTAGCCAGAAAGGTCTGCAGAGGGACAGGGTCGGGCAAAGTCCTAAGCCGGGCTTAGCTCCGGGAGCGGGGGTCCCAGGGGGAGGACCCAGACCTGCCCCTCCCCGTGTGGCCTGGCCGGCCTACCCGCCCCCTCCCAGACAAGAGAGGAATTCTAGTCCTGAGCCCGGGACCAGCAGATGTGTGATGAGTCTCCTGAGAGCCTCACAAAGAACAGGATGAATTTTTCTAAGGAAGTATCTGGTTATCTTGTTTTTTTGGTTACATAAGAAGACATTTTCATTATTTCATGGAAAACCAAAAGTAAAATTTTTTTTTTTTGCTTTTTTCTTGCAGACATTATTCTCCACCTTCCTAAAAAGAGACGTTATTTTGACTCAAACGTCGTTACACGCCATAGCTTTGTGACCTGCTTTTATCCTGTATAATATATTGTGAACCACCTTTCTGCATCAATAATTCAACATCTCCATCTTGACTGAGAGCAGCCTCCAGTGATTCCTTGTATGGAAGAGACTGTCTCTCTCTCTTTTTTTTCTTTGATATTTAGATGGCTACCAGTTTGTTTGTTTTTAATTGCAGTGAAATTCACATAATATAAGATTAACCAGTTTAAAGGGTACAATTTGGTGGCGTTTAGCACATTCATCCGGTTGTGCAACCACCACCTAGTTCCAAAATATTTTCATCACCCAAAAGGAAAGCCAGGAGAGCCGTTCGTCCTTGCCCTCCCTCGCCCCAGCCCCTGGAAGACACAGTCTGTTCTCTGTCTCTATGGGTTTGCCTGTTCTGGACATTTCACATGAATGGAACCACAGACTATGCAACTTCTCATGTCTGGCTTCTTTCAATTAGCATAATGTCTTCAAGGTTCACTCACGCTGTGGCAGATATCAGTACTTCATTACTTTTTACGACCGAATAATATTCTAATGAGGCTTCTCCGGTGGCTCCGTGCAATGCAGGAGACTCGGGTTCCATCCCTGGGTTGAGGAGATCCCCTAGAGGAGGAAACGGCAACCCATTCCAATATTCTTGTCTGGAAAACCTCATGGACAAAGGAGCCTGGCAGGCTACAGTCCATGGGGTCACAGAGAGTCAGACATGACTGAGCGACTAAACAACATTACTCCACTGTGTGGATGGACCACAGTTCGGCTGTCCACTCCTCCCCTGATGGACATCTGTGTTGTTTGCATCGTTTGGTTGTTGACTATGTTATTTATTGCTGCCCAAGTGTCATAGCTTTATAAGTCCTGATATCAGATGGGATACATTCCTGTCTGTATTCCTCGTCTCCTGGAGTAGCACAATCCTTTGCTCACTCATATTAAACTTTAAAATCACTGGTCAAAAAAAAAAAAAAGAATCACTGGTCAAACTGAACCTGGGTCTCCCACATTGCAGGCCAACTCTTTACCAACTGAGCCACCAGGAAAGACTCAAATTCTACACAAGCCCCCATTGAGACTTTAACTGGAATTGCATTGAGTCCACAGATCAATCTGCGGAGAATTGTCATTTTCACGCTAACTGGCCCTCCTGTCCTTAAGCATGAGTTATTTGTCCTTTTAAGCCTTAACTTGTTTTCATGGACTAGTATGATTTTCTGCCTAATTCTTACCTTTATTTCATTAGACGTATTCTTGTGTCTGAGTGCTCAATCGCTCAGTTGTGTCCAACTCTTTGTGACCACATGGACTAAATCCCACCAGGCTCCTCTGTCCATGGATTTTTCAGGCAAGAATTCTGGACTCAGCTGCCGTTTCTTCCTCCAGGGGATCTTCCCAACCCAGGGATCGAACTTTCGTCTCCTGGATTGGCAGGTGGACGCTTTACCCCTGAGGCACCTGGGAAGCCCATAGACTTATTCTTAGATACTTAAAATTTTCGCACTCTTGGGACTGGCCCCACCCCCTTTGTTAAAGTACATTTTTCAGAGTCTTAGTGTCTAGAAATGCAGGTATATTTTGTGTGTTGTTCTTGTATCTAGGTGTCTTGCTAAACTCTTGCTTTTGGTTTCCTATGAGCGTACCTGAAGATAATGTGTTTTGTTTTCTCTTTCCTAACCTCTGTGTTTTTTAATTAACTTCTTACAGTCTTATTGTTAAGGGAGGATGTCCAATGCTCATTGTCGAACAAGAGCAATAATGGGAAGCATAACGTTTCTTTTCTGTCTTTGGCCGCGCCATGCAGCATGTGAGATCTTAGTTCCCCAACCTGAAATCGAATCCATGCCTCCTGCAGTGGAAGCACAGAGTCCTAATTACTGGATTGCCAAGGAAGTCTGAAACATAATGTTTCTTATGTCTAATCTCAGAGGGAATGTTGCTAATGCTTACCCATTTATCAGCCAAGGAAATTCCCTTCCATTTCTGATTTATTGAGAAGTTTCCTACCACGAATTTATGCTGAACTTCTGAAAATACTTCTTAAGCATCTATTAAAATGATCCCATAGTTGTTTCCTCCTTTAATCAGTTAATGTATTAAATGTCACTGATTTCTCTAGTATTAAACCATCCCTTGCAATCTTGGCATAGAGCTCATTCCATCATGTGTATCACACTTTTTTATACACTATTGTATTCAGCCTATTAATGTTTTAGGTGGTATTTTTTTTTTAACGTTTTATTTTGTATTGGAGTATAGCCGACAGCAAGGAGACCCAACTAGTCAAGGAAATCAGTCCTGAATATTCATTGGACGGACTGATGCTGAAGCTGGAACTCCAATACTTGACCACCTGATGCGAAGAGCTGATTCATTTGGAAAAACCCTGATGCTGGGAAAGACTGAGGGCGGGAGGAGAAGGGGACGACAGAGGATGAGAAGGTTGGATGGCATCACCAACTCAACGGACATGAGTTTGAGTAAACTCTGGGAGTTGGTGATGGACAGGGAGGCCTGGTGTGCTGCAGTCCATAGGGTCACAAAGAGTTGGACAAGACTGAGCGACTGAACTGACAGCCGATTAACAATGCCGTGATAATCTCAGGTGAACAGTGAAGGGACTCAGCCATGCATATGCATGTATCCATTCCCCCTAACTCCCCGCCCATCCAGGCTGGCACATAACTTTGGTCAGAGTTCCCTGTGCCATACAGTAGGTCCTAGTTGGTTATCCATTTCCAATACAGCCATGTGAACATGTCTATCCCAAACTCCCTAACTATCCTTTCACCCCATCCTGCCCCCAGCAGCCATAAGTTCATTCTCTAAGTCTATGAGTCTGCTTCTATTTTGTAAATAAGTTCATTTGAATCATATCTTTTTAGATGCCGTGTACAAGGATGTCATATGATGTGTCTGCTTCTCTGACTTACTTCAGAGTACGACAATGTTAATTGTAGCACTGTTTGCAACAGCCGAAACATAGAAAAGAACCTCGATGTCCATCGACAGAGGAATGGATAAAGAAGATGAGGAACATATATACAATGGAATATTGCTCAGCCATCAAAAAGAATGAAACAATGCCATTTGCCATGTGGACCGACCTAGAGATTTAGTACTTTTACCCTTATATTTTTGAGTGACATGTGCCCCTAATTTTTCTTTCTTGTACTGTTCTTGTCTGGTTTCATGATCCAGATTATATCAACCTGGTGGAGTGAACCACCCTCATTTATTTCCTGGGAAACTTGGTGCGATATTAGAAGAATCTGTTCCTTAGATGTTCAATAGAACTCACCTACAGATCATCAACTTCTGGTGTTCTCTGTCTCTCTTTTACTCCTTAATACGTCAAAGGATATTTAATTCTTTTTCATGGTCATCTTCGGGGCTTCCCTCGGGGCTCGGTGGTAAAGAAGCTGCCTGGCAGTGCGGGAGATTCCTGCACAGATTTGATCCCTGGTCGGGGAGGATCCCACTTGCTGCAGAACCACCAAGTCCGTGCAGCCCAGATACTCAGCTCACGTGCTCTAGGGCCGGAGCTCCGAAACAAAAAAAGCCACCGCAGGGAGAAGCCCTTGAACTATGAGAGAAAAGCCTGGGCAACAGTGAAGACCCAGCATGGACAAAAATAAACAAAATTATTTTAAACATAGTTACATTCAAGTGTTCTACTTCCTGATCCCGTCTTGGTAGGTTATATTTTTTCCAAGTTTTGGACCATTTCATCTAAGTTTTCAAATGTATTGACATAGTTACTAATCCTATTCAGATCCTGGACTTACCTGGAGGTCCAGTGGTTAAGACCCAGCACTCACTTATGTGTCTCTTGTTGGGGGATGTGGAGGCGGTCCTTGGAATTCTCTCCTATTTTATGAGACCTGCAATGTTTCCAAAAATATTCACCACCCAGGGCCAGTTGCTACAGAGCAGGCTCATCCCTCGGAGCTCCCAGAGTCATCCTTCAAAAGCTGAGGCCCCCAAGCTCTGAAATGTGAGCCTGTTCACGTGCTGCTGGAACCGTTGCCCTCTGCGGTGTCCCAGGCTTCTCACTGTTGGTGACTCTGCCATGATGCCCTGGAGGGCTGGCCACTTGCCATGGGCTGCTTGACCCCCCTACCCACGGACTGGCCAGCCTCCTTTACTTTCAGAGTTCTCACGCCATCCTTTGAAAGCTCTCCCCCACCTGCCTTGCCGCCAGACCCTCCGGGGGCCACGGTGCCACAGCCCAGCCTGCCTCACCTTTGGGCGCAGGCTCGCTGTGGTTTGTGCAAAGCGCAACCTGGGATCAGAGTGCTGGGTCATCGGCGCTGACTTTGACAGTGCCCAGTGCAGACCTTTCTCTGCATATTTTCTTGGCCACGGTTGGGCTGAGACTGCTGGAGCGTGAAAGTGCTTCGTAGACAAGGTGATAACTGAGCTCATTTGAAGGCATGGGACTGTGGCAGTGGAGAGCTTGCACGTGGAAGTCAGAGAGACTAGGACCCAAACCTGGCTCCTCCACTTAGAACTGGGTGACCCTGGACTAGCGACCTCATCCATCTAAGCTTCAATTTCTTTCTTTCTTTTTTTTTTTTTTTGGTCTCAGCTTATGAAAACTTAATTCCCTGACAGGGATGGAACCCATGCCCCATCCACTGGAAGTGCCGAGTCTTAACCAATGGACCCCCAGGGCAGACCCTAAGCCTCAGTCTCTTCATCCACACAGTGGGAATCACAAAGATCTCTCGATCCAAGAGTGCTGGGGACCAGGATGGTGCCTGTCTACTTGGAGAGGCAGGCATACACCTGCCAGGTACTTGGTGCTGAACCAATGTGTGTGCGTGTGACCCACAGAGGTCTGCAGCCCTGCCTCGGGTACTGCATACGTGGCCCTCTGCACGCTCCACCTCGCTGCCCTGAGAGCTAAGACCCTCCATCACCTGTGATTTGAGCCTCAATTCTCTCATCCTTAAGGGGGTGCACAGACAGGTGTGTGAGGATGACGGTGCTTTGAGACCCTGCCCAGAGGGAACTCCAGTCTCTGGCTGAAAGCCCCCCCTCCTCACCTGCCACATCCTGGCTTCTGGGAGCAAACAGAAAGCCTCCCCATGGGGTGGGAGGTGGGAGGGAGGTTGGAGAGGGAGGGGACAGATGTGCACCTATGGCTGATTCATGCTGACATATGGCATAAACGAACACAATATTGTAAAGCAATTATCCTCCAATTAAAAAAACAAATAAATAAAAATAAATCAGGCCAAAGAAGCAGCTGTGCCTCCACCAGGCCAACCCAGCAAGGTCACCGCTTCCAAGGGTCACACTCCAGCCCCCTGGGTTTTCTCATGCCACCTAAAGAATCCAGTGCCGGGGCTTCCTGTTGTGATAACCCCCTTCCTGCCCCTGGAGTGCCCCTTCTTCACTTGGTAAAACTCAGAAGAGGGACGGGAAAGCGGCAGGCTCTATTTCCCCGCCTTCCAGGGGCGGTTGGGTGGAATGTGTCCTCTGATAATGAGCTGCTAGGGGCCGGGCGGGGCGGGCTGCCCGACCTGTGCTGTGTGGAGCTGGCTGATAAGGGCTCCAGACGGCCTCGGGGCGCCAACGCCCGACCCAGGGACGGAACCCATCTCCTGCACCGAAGGCGGATCCCTTACCACTGAGCCACCAGGAAAGCTCAGATCTCTCACGCTGCGGCTAAAAAGTCCTTCATGCTATAATGAAGACTGGAGATACCAGCCCAATAAGTAAATTTTTAAAAAAATAGTAAGGGCTCTGGACTCACCCAGACCTGGGTTTGAGTCTTGGCTTTATCACCCAGTGGCAGCTGACTTTGCCTTGTGGGCCTCAGTTTCTTCATCCAAAAAATGGGAAGAACAGGTATCTTGTGAGACTTGGAGGAGAGGCTGTGTGTATCTCACTCAGGCCAGGCTCTGGTGCCTGGGAGGTCCTCAGCAAATAGTTTTAAATCATGACTGGGGAGCTCCAAAGGCCAGGCGGTCAACAAACGATCCACCTCTCCCCGCCCTGGCAGGGCCCTGTGGAAATGTGGGGCAGAAACGAGGGTGTTGTACGGGGAATGCAGAGCGGCCTCCTGGATCCTGGGGCGGGAAGTGGGTACAGAGGGCTGAGTGCCAGGGGCCGGGGGGCTGCTCTCCTGGGGGCGCCTGTCTTCTCATGCGTCCGCTGCAGTCTGGCCCCTCTGTTGCCATGGACACACGGATCCCTCGCCACCTCCCTCCCCAAGCCTGGATGCTCTTCCCTTCAGCCAGTACCCACCCCATGTAACCAGAATCCCCGAGACCCAGTTCCAAATGTCTGGGGGAGTTCATCAGTTTGGCCATAGGAGGGGCCCAGCTTCTGTCTGGGCCCCGGCTGCTGGCTGGGGGACCCCACGCTGGGCAGGCGGTGAGCTCTTTGAGAACTGGACCGTGCTGTTCTCCCACCCTCCTCCGCCCTCTGCCCCGGCTGCTGGATCCACAGCAATAAGGACAGGGCTGGGCCCCCAGCAGGGCCTTTTCTGGAAGGGCAGCTCCTGCTCTCAGCAGCTTCCATGTGCCTGGCCTTGAAGGAGCAGTGCCTGAACCAGGTTCTTGCCTCCACCTCTAAGTCAGGTGAAGTGACCTGCCCCCCTCCAGGGCCACCTGACCACTCAGACCCGCAGGGCCCCCAGCCCGAGGTGGGCAGGGCAGGCAGAGAGAGGACGCTGGGGAGTCAAGGATATTCCTGCCTCTGGTCTTGTGATGCTGAAACTCAAGAGCCCCCTGACTCAGCAGGATATTAATAAGCCTGGCGGGCTCCCAGGGGGCCAGCTCCGCCAGGGGCCAGAGCAGGAGGACTTCCAGCCCGCTGGCCTGGGATCTCCCTCTCCACGTCCACAGCTGGCCCCACAGCCCCAGCTCCTTCCCCAGGGCCCCAGGCACCCCCACACCCCAGCCTCTCCTGGTAGGGAGACCCGTTTCCCCACCGCTCAGAAGACCAGGTAAACCTCACTGAATTAAAGGGAACTATCTAGAAGGGACCCAGGAGGAGAGACAGAGCCAAACATCACGGGAGTGGGAGGCATGTGGTTCACCCTTCGAGCTCTGGGGTCAGGATCAAGTTCAAGCTTTAGCTCTCTCTAGCTTAGAGGTGAAAGTGAAAAAGTCGCTCAATTGTGTCCGACTCTTTGCGACCCCGTGGACTATACAGTCCATGGCATTTTCCAGGCCAGAATACTGGAGTGGATAGCTGTTCCCTTCTCCAGGGGATCTTCCCAGTCCCGGGATCAAACCCAGGTCTCCCACATTGCAGGCAGATTCCTTACCAGCTGAGCCACAGGGGAAGCCCAAGAATACTGGAGTGGGTAGCCTATCCCTTCTCCAGCAGACCTTCCCAACCCAGGAGTAGAACCAGGGTCTCCTGCATTGCAGGTGGATTCTTTACCAACTAAGCTATGAGGGAAGCCCTTCTAACATAGAGACTTGGGCCAAATCATTTAACAATGCTGAATTCAGTTTCTTAATCTGTAAAGCGGCAGAGGGGGAGCTAACAGTACCTAGTCCTAGGTTCGCTGCAAGGACCCAGTGAGGTGGTTGTCACAAAGGGCAAGTCCCAGGAATGACAGCTCCTCCTCACCTGTCACCCCGGCTGGTTTCAACTGAACAGGATGATTGGTCCATTTGTGGGTTTCTGTCCCACAGCGCCCTCTAGTGGGAAGAGATGGTCATTGCAGGGGCTCCCTGCAGATTGTGTGGCTTCCCCTGCTCCTGAGCTCAGAAGGGTCCAAGAGGTATCTTTTCTGACTGACTCAAGTTCACGACCCCTGTGATGCACTGGCAGTGCAGGCAAAGAGGATGAAGACCAGCTCCCTTCCTTTCGAAGTTCAAAGCACACCACAGGCTGGTTTGGCATCAGTAACCTCCGTAAGTCCTGTCCTGGACTTACAGTCCGGTCCTCCAGCCTGAACAAGTCACAACCTCCATCACAGGTCTCAGCTACAAACCGGAACACGAGGCGCGAAAGGTTGCACACAGGAGCTGGGCACAAAGTGAGCCAGCTGTCCGCACACCAGCACTTAGGGGACTGACTCCAGCCAGAGACCCGCACAGTGGTGGATTCAGAGAGAACTTGAGGCCCAGGTCCCTGTAGGCCCCTTTTCAAGGCTGTCCAAGAGGAACATTTGCAGAGAACAGACTCAGTCTGTCTTCTCCCCGCCTCCTAGCCCCTCCTGTTCCCCAGGCTGGGCAGCCTGTGGCTTAAACAGATGTCTGCTTGCTGAGGGTTCCCCAGGAAACCCTCCCTGCCTGCCTCAGCAGAAAGTATCCACATTTTAGGTCTCTTCCCTCCCCCACCCGCAATAAAACCCTTTCCATCTCTGGAGTTGCTGCGGGCAGAATGGAACCAGGGAGCGTAGGCAGCCAGGGAACCAGGGCAGCTTGGCAGGTCCTGGTGACCCCACAGGGCTGGCAGTGAGCTCCCCACCTTGGGGGTATTTATGCAGAGCGACCGGTCACGTGGCCAGCATGTGGGAGAGGTGAGTCCACCTGCGGAGAGCTGAATTAGCAGATCTGAGATGGTCAAGCATCTGCCTGCAATGCAGGAGACCCAGGTTCAATCCCTGGGTCGGGAAGATCCCCTGGAGAAGGAAATGGCAACCCACTCCAGTACTCTTGCCTGGAAAATTCCATGGATGGAGGAGCCTGGTAGGCTACAGTCTATGCGGTCGCAAAGAGTCGGACACGACTAGCAATCTCACTTTCACTAAGGGCCCCTTCCAACCCAGAGGATCTCTGGTTTTCTTCAAAACTTTCTAATTTCTCCTATTTTTTCTTTTTTACCAAAGTCATAAAAGAATAGAGTTCAAAAAGAAACATGAGGCACCCCAGTGTTCACGGCAGCACTGTTCACAATAGCCAAGATATGGAAGCAACCTAAACGTCCACAGACAGATAAATGGAAACGGAGATGTGATACAGGGACTTCCCAGGTGGTCCAGTGGCTAAGACCCCGGGCTCCCAATGCAGAGGGCCCGGGTTCAACTCCTGGTCAGGGAACTCTGCCACAACTAAGAGTTCACATGCCGCAAACTAAGATCCCGTGTGTCGCAACCAAGACCTGGTGCAGCCCAATAAAGTAAATAAATATTTAACAACAACAAAAGATGCGGTAGAGCACACCTCAGGGATCGTCTTTCACCTTGGGGTGTGTGACCCCCGAGAGATCTCACTTGGTCTTTATCACTGGCTGCAGTCCCTGACCCCGGCTGCCTTCCCCTGAGCTGGGCAGGATTCGGGTTCCTTCACATTCCGCACAGGCCAGCTCTCCCATGGCTCTGTGATAAAGTAAACCACAAACAGATTTCCCATGAACTTGTGACAGCCTCGTTGCCGGGAAGGCGAAGCTTCCTTCTCGCCCTCAGCACTGCCCCAAGGAAAGGGGGAGGAGGCAGGTGGGGGAGACAGAGGGGGTCAATTGCCTCACTTCAAGAGGACAAACAGCTAGGAACAAAAATTCAAGAAGAAATAGGAGGCAGCACCATGATGTGCCAACAAAGCCTTCCGTAGCAACTTAACCTCTCTGAGTCTCAGATCTTGCAAACCAAATTGCTCTGGTATGTACTTTTTTTTTTAAATTAAAAACCATGGGCCCTTTTTCCTCCTAACATTCACAATCCTAACATTCACAACTCAAATGTTGTAAATTTGGGAGTGAAATTCGCAGGAGATTTGCGAGTTTACAAGGCTCGTGTGTGTGCCCTTAGTCGTGTCCAACTCTTTGCGACCCCATGGACTGTAGCCCAACAGGTTCCTCTGTCCATGGGATTTCCCAGACAAGAATACTGGAGTGGGTTGCCATCTCCTACTCCAGGAGATCTCCTCAACCCAGGCACCGAACTCACGTCTCTTGCGTTGCCTGCGTTGGCAGGCAGATTCTTCACCACTAGCGCCACCCGTCGTTGCTGTTGTTGAACCCCTCAGTCATGTCTGACTGTGACCTCATGACTGCAGACGCCAGGCTTCCCTTTTCTTCACCATCTCCCAGAGTTTACTCAAATTATGTCCATTGAGCCAGTGAGGCCATCCAACCATTTCATTCTCTGTTGTCCTCTTCTCCTCCTGCCCTTAATCTTTCCCAGCATCAGAGTCTTTTCCAATGAGTCGGCTCTCTTCACCTGGGAAGCCCTTAAAAAACTCATCAACGAGTCAATGTATGGCAAAAACCACCACAATAATGTAAAGCAATTAGCCTCCAATAAAAATTAATTAATTAATTTAAAAAAATTTTTAAAGAAACAAAAATATCTATTATCGTAATCAATTCTCACCACAAACTCAGGAGGAAAATAGTAGAAGTCTATTTTCCCACTTAAGAGATTAGAAAACCCATGCTCAAGATGAGGTCATCATGGATTAGGAAAGACTTTAATCCAACGACTTGAGTTCTTATATGAGAAAAGGACAGTGTGGACACACAGACCCGCCCAGGAAGAATATCACAGGACGAAAGAGGCAGAGGTTGAAGTGATGTGTCTACAAGCCCAGGAACACCAAAGACTGCCAGGAGCACCAGAAGCTAGAAAGAGGCAAGGAAAAACTCCCCCCAGACCTTGAGGAGGGAACATGGCCCTTCTGATACACTGACAGTGGACTACCAGCCTCCAGAACTGTGGGAGAATACACCCCTATTGTTTTGAGCCACCAGCTGATGGTACTTTGTTCCAGCAGCTTCAGGAAACCCATACAACAGCACTGGAAGAACAGACTGGGTGAGAGATGTTTCACCCACCAGCGTCCATCTGGCCCTGAAGCTCTGGTCCCTTCTGACTGGAGAAGTCTTTGAGGATTTCGTGACCCATGTGATCCCTCCCATGTCATGGAAATCAGGCAAAGCCCCCCATCTCAGTTCATTGCAGAGCAGACTTTCACAAACATTTTACAGGTTTCTTTGTTTTTTACTCTGAATACTTTTTATTTTTTTTTAAATTTGTAAATTGAAATATAGTTGACTGTGATACTAAAAACAGATGTTATATATATAGATATACTGATATATGATGATATATGTGATGGAATATTGCTCAGTCATAAAAAAAGTCATAATAAAAAATATCATTTGCAGCAACATGGATGAACCTAGAGATTATCATACTAAGTAAAACAGGTCAGATAGAGAAAGACAAATATTACATGATATCATTTATATGTGGAGTCTAAAACCATTCCCATCAGGTGGTCTTAGCATCCTTGTTGAAAATCAATTGATCATAGACATGACTGTTTACCTTTCAATTCTATTCCATTGGTCTATCTATCTAGCCTTATGCTGCTGCTGCTGCTGCGGCTAAGTCACTTCAGTCGTGTCTGACTCTGTGCGACCCCATAGACGGCAGCCCACCAGGCTCTGCCGTCCCTAGGATTCTCCAGGCAAGAACACTGGAGTGGGTTGCCATTGCCTTCTCCAATGCATGAAAGTGAAACTGAAAGTGAAGTCGCTCAGTCGTGTCTGACTCTTCTCGGCTCCATGGACTGCAGCCTACCAGGCTCCTTCGTCCATGGGATTCTCCAGGCAGGAGTACTAGAGTGGGATGCCACTGCCTTCTCCGAGCCTTATGCTAGTAACACTCATTTGAGTACTGTAGCTTTACAGTACATTTTGAAACCAAGAAATGTGTGTCCTCCAAATCTGTTCTTTTGCAAGATAGTTTCAGCCATCCTGAGTCCCTTGAAGTTCAATGTGAATTTTAGGATGAATTCTTCCATTTCTGCAAAAATACCATTGAGGACATCCCTGGTGGTCCAGTAGATAAGAATTCACCTGCCAACGCAGGGCACATGGGTTCGATCCTTGGTCTGAGAAAATTCCACATGCCTCAGAACAACTAAGCCCATGTACCACAACTACTGAGCGAATGCTCTAAAGCCCACAAGCTGCAACCACTGAGCCTGCGTGTGGCAATGAAGGCCATGTGCTCTGCAACAAGGGAAGCCACTACAGTGAGAAGCCCGTGCGCCACAACACAACGTGGTCCCTGCTCACCACAGCTGGAGAAAGACCACACGGAGCAAGGAAGACCCAGAGCAACCAAGAAAAGAATAAATGATTTTTCAAAAAACACCATTGATATTTTGGTAGCAACTGAATGGAATCTGTGTATGTCTTTGGGTAGTATTATCACCTTAACAAAAGTCTTCTAATCCAGTGACTTGTCTTTCCGTTTATGTAGATCTCCTTTCATTTATTTCAGCAATATTTTGCAGCTTTCAGTGTACAAGTCTTACACTTCCTTTGCTGAATTTATTCCTAAGTATTTTCTTATTTTTCATGGGATTATAAATTCATAATTGTTCTCTTTATTTCCTTTTGGATTGATCATTTTAGCACCTAGAAACACAACTGATATCTGAATGATGATTTTTTATCCTACAACTTTGCTGAATTCATTTATTAGCTCTAACAGGCTTATTTTTAGATTCTTTAGAATTTTATACATATAATATTGGGCTTCCCAGGTGACTCAGTGATAAAGAGCCCACCTGCCAATGCAGGGGACTCAAGAGATACAGATTCAGTCCCCGGGTTGGGAAGATCCCCTGGAGAAGGAAATGGCAACCCAACTGCCTGGGAAATCCCA